>NW_027436965.1:41326-63863 GCF_047716275.1 Strix uralensis
TCCTCCTCTCTCTTCCTCCTATCTCTTCCTCATCTCTCTTCATCCTCTCTCCTCTTCCTCTCTGTTCCTCCTCCCTTTTCCTCCTCTATCTTTCTCCTCTTTCCTCTTCCTCTATTCTTTTCCTATTTCTTCCTCCTCTCTCCTCCTCCTCTCTCCTCTTCCTCTCTCTTCCTCCTCTCTCTTCCCCCTCTCTATTCCTCCTCTCTTCTTTTCCTCTCTCTTCCTCCTCTCTCCTCTTCCTCTCTCTTCCTCCTCTCTCTTCCTCCTCTCTCTTCCTTCTATCTTTTCCTCCACCTCTTCCTCCTCTCTACTTTTCATCTCTCTTCCTCCTCTCTCATTTTCCTCTCTCTTCCTCCTCTCTCTTCCTACTCTCTCATCTTCCTCTCTCTACCTCCTCTCTTTTCCTCCTCTCTCTTCCTCCTCTCTCTTCCTCCTCTCTCCTCTTCCTCTCTCTTCCTCCTCTCTCTTCCCCCTCTCTCTTTCTCCTCTCTCTTCCCCCTCTCTCTTCCTCCTCTCTTTTCCTCCTCTTTATTTTTCCTCTCTTTTCCTCCTCTCTCTTCCTCCTCTCTCTTCCTCCTCTCTCCTCTTCCTTTCTCTTCCTCCTCTCTCTCCTTCTATCTTTTCCTCCACCTCTTCCTCCTCTCTACTTTTCATCTCTCTTCCTCCTCTCTCATTTTCCTCTCTCTTCCTCCTCTCTCTTCCTACTCTCTCATCTTCCTCTCTCTACCTCCTCTCTTTTCCTCCTCTCTCTTCCTCCTCTCTCCTCCTCTCTCCTCTTCCTCTCTCTTCCTCCTCTCTCTTCCCCCTCTCTCTTTCTCCTCTCTCTTCCCCCTCTCTCTTCCTCCTCTCTTTTCCTCCTCTTTATTTTTCCTCTCTTTTCCTCCTCTCTCTTCCTCCTCTCTCTTCCTCCTCTCTCCTCTTCCTTTCTCTTCCTCCTCTCTCTTCCCCCCTCTCTCTTTCTCCTCTCTCTTCCCCCTCTCTCTTCCTCCTCTCTTTTCCTCCTCTTTATTTTTCCTCTCTCTTCCTTCTCTCTCTTCCTCCTCTCTCTTACTCCGCTCTCTTCCTCCACTCTTTTCCTCCACCTCTTCCTCATCTCTCCTTTTCCTCTCTCTTCCTCATCTCTCATTTTCCTGTCTCTTCCTTCTCTCTCTTCCTACTCTCTCCTCTTCCTATCTCTTCCTCCTCTCTTTTCCTCCTCTCTCTTCCTCCTCTCTGTTCCTCCTCTCTCCTACTACTCATTCTCTCTCCCTCCTCTCTCCTCTTCCTCTCTCTTCCTCGTCTCTCTTCCTCGTCTCTCTTCCTCCTCTCTCTCTTCCTCCTCACTCCTCCTCCTCTCTCCTCTTCCTCTATCTTCCTCCTCTCTCTTCCCCCTCTCTCTTCCTCCTCTCTTTTCCTCCTTTCTATTATTCCTCTCTCTTCCTCCTCTCCATTCCTCCTCTCTTTTCCTCCACCTCTTCCTTCTCTCTCCTCTTCCTCTCTCTTCCTTCTCTCTCCTTTTCCTCTCTCTTCCTCCTCTCTCCATTTTCCTCTCTCTTCCTCCTCTCTGTTCCTCCTCTCTCCTCCTACTCTCTCTCTCCCTCCTCTCTCTTCCTCCTCTCTCTTCCTCCTCTCTCTTCCACCTCTCTCATCCTCCTCTCTCTTCCTCCTCTCTTCCTCCTCTCTCTTCCTCCTCTCTCTTCCTCCTCTCTCTTCCTCCTCTCTCTCCTCCTCTCATTTCCTCCTCTATCATCCTTCTCTCTCTTCCTCCTCTCTCATTTTCCTGTCTCTTCCTCCTCTCTCTTCCTACTCTCTCCTCTTCCTATCTCTTCCTCCTCTCTCTTCCCCCTCTCTCTTCCTCCTCTCTTTTCCTCCTCTCTATTTTCCCTCTCTCATCCTTCTCTCTCTTCCTCCTCTCTCTTACTCTGCTCTCTTCCTCCACTCTTTTCCTCCACCACTTCCTCCTCTCTCCTTTTCCTCTCTCTTCCTCATCTCTCATTTTCCTGTCTCTTCCTCCTCTCTCTTCCCACTCTCTCCTCTTCCTATCTCTTCCTCCTCTCTTTTCCTCCTCTCTCTTCCTCCTCTCTCTTCCTCCTCTCTCCTCCTCCTTTCTCCTCTTCCTCACTCTTCCTCCTCTCTCTTCCTCCTCTCTCTTCCTCCTCTCTCTTCCTCCTCTCTTCTCCTCCTCTCTCCTCTTCCTCTCTCTTCCTCCTCTCTCTTCCTCCTCTCTCTTCCTCCTCTCACCTCCTACTCTCTCTCTCCCTCCTCTCTCTTCCTCCTCTCTCTTCCTCCTCCCTCTACCTCCTCTCTCTTCCTCCTCTCTCTTCCTCCTCTCATTTCCTCCTCTTTCATACTCCTCTCCCTTCCTCCTCTCTCTTCCTCCTCTCTCTTCCTCGTCTCTCTTCCTCCTTTCTCCTCTTCCTCACGCTTCATCCTCTCTCTTCCTCCTCTCTCCTCTTCCTCTCTCTTCCTCCTCTCTCTTCATCCTCTCTCCTCTTCCACTCTGTTCCTCCTCCCTTTTCCTCCTGCCTCTTCCTCCTCTTTAATCTTCATCTCTCTTCCTCCTCTCTCTTCCTCCTCTCTCTTCCTCCTCTCTCTTCCTCCTCTCTCCTCTTCCTCTCTCTTCCTCCTCTCTCTTCCCCTCTCTCTCTTCCTCCTCTCTTTTCCTCCTCTCTCCCATTACTCTCTCTTCCTAGACTCTCCTCCTCCTCTGTTCTTTTCCTATTTCTTCCCTATTCTCTCTTCCTCCTCTCTCATCTTCCTCTCTCTTCCTCCTCTCTCCTCCTCCTCTCTCCTCTTCCTCTCTCTTCCTCCTCTCTCTTCCTCCTCTCTCTTCCTCCTCTCTCTTCTCCTATCTCCTCCTACTCTGTCTCTTCCTCCTCTATCTTCCTCTTCTCTTTTCCTCTTCTCGCTTCCTCCTCTCTCCTCCTCCTCTCTCTTCCTCCTCTCTCTTCCTCCTCTCTCCTCTTCCTCTCTCTTCCTCTCTCTCTTCCTCCTCTCTCTTCCTCCTCTCTCTTCCTCTTCACATTTCCTCCACGTCTTCCTCCTCTCTCCTTTTCCTCTCTCTTCCTCCACTCTCATTTCCTCTCTCTTCCTACTCTCTCCTCTTCCCTCTCTCTTCCTCCTCTCTCTCCCCCTCTCTCTTCCTCCTCTCTTTTCCTCCTCTCTATTATTCCTCTCTCTTCCTCCTCTCTCTTCCTCCTCTCTTTTCCTCCACCTCTTCCTCCTCTCTCCTTTTCCTCTCTCTTCCTCCTCTCTCATTTTCCTCTCTCTTCCTCCTCTCTCTTCCTCCTCTCTCCTCCTTCTCTCTCTCTCCCTCCTCTCTCATCCTCCTCTCTCTTCCTCCTCTCTCCTCTTCCTCTCTCTTCCTCCTCTCTCTTCCTCCTCTCTCTTCCTCCTCTCTCTTCCTCTTCACTTTTCCTCCACCTCTTCCTCCTCTCTCCTTTTCCTCTCTCTTCCGCCTCTCTCATTTTCCTCTCTCTTCCTACTCTCTCCTCTTCCTCTCTCTTCCTCCTCTCTCTTCCCCCACTCTCTTCTTCCTCTCTTTTCCTCCTCTCTATTATCCTCTCTCTTCCTCCTCTCTTTTCCTCCACCTCTTCCTCCTCTCTCCTTTTCCTCTCTCTTCCTCCTCTCTCATTTTCCTCTCTCTTCCTCCTCTCTCTTCCTCCTCTCTCCTCCTACTCTCTCTCTCCCTCCTCTCTCTTCCTCCTCTCTCTTCCCCCTCTCTCTTCCTCCTCTCTTTTCCTCCTCTCTATTTTTGCTCTCTATTCCTCCTCACTCTTCCTCCTCTCTCTTCCTCCTCTCTATTCCTCTTCACTTTTCTCCACCTCCTCTTCCTCCTCTCTCCTTTTCCTCTCTCTTCCTCCTCTCTCATTTTCCTCACTCTTCCTACTCTCTCCTTTTCCTCTCTCTTCCTCCTCTCTTTTCCTCCTCTCTCTTCCTCTTCTCTCTTCCTCCTCTCTCCTCCTATACTCTCTCTCCCTCCTCTCTCTTCCTCCTCTCTCTTCCTCCTCTCTCTTCATCCTCTCTCCTCTTCCTCTCTGTTCCTCCTCCCTTTTCCTCCTCTGTCTTCCTCCTCTTTCCTCTTCCTCTCTCTTCCTCCTCTCTCTTCCCCCTATCTCTTCCTCCTCTCTCTTCCTCCTCTCTTTTCCTCCTCTCTCATCCTCCTCTTTCTTCATCCTCTCTCTTCCTCCTCTCTATTCCTCCTCTCTCCTTTTCCTCTCTCTTCCTCCTTTCTCATCTTCCTCCCTCTCTCTCCTCTCTCTTCCTCCTCTCTCTTCCTCCTCTCTCTTCCTCCTCTCTCCTCCTACTCTGTCTCTTCCTCCTCTATCTTCCTCTTCTTTTCCTCTTCTCTCTTCCTCCTCTCTCCTCCTCCTCTCTCTTCCTCCTCTCTCTTCCTCCTCTCTGCTCCTCCTCTCTCCTCTTCGCCTCTCTTCTCTTCTCTCTTCCTCCTCTCTCTTCCTCCTCTCTCCTCTTCCTCTCTCTTCCTCCTCTCTATTCCTCCTCTCTCTTCCTCCTCTCTTTTCCTCCTCTCTATTTTTCCTCTCTCTTCCTCCTCGCTCTACCTCCTCTCTCTTCTTCATTTCTCCTCTTCCTCTCTCTTCCTCCTCTCTCATCTTCCTCTCTCTTCCTCCTCTCTCCTCCTCCTCTCTCCTCTTCCTCTCTCTTCGTCCTCTCTCTTCCTCCTCTCTCTTCCTCCTCTCTCATTTTCCTCTCTCTTCCTCCTCTCTCTTCCTCCTCTCTCCTGCTACTCTCTCTCTCCCTCCCCTCTCTTCCTCCTCTCTCTTCCTCCTCTCTCTATTTCCTCTCTCTTCCTCCTCTCTCTTCCTCCTCCCTATACCTCCTCTCTCTTCTCCCTCTCTCTTCCTCCTATCTCTTCCTCATCTCTCTTCTCCTCCTTTCTCCTCTTCCTCACTCGTCATCATCTCTCTTCCTCCTCTCTCCTCTTACTCTCTCTTCCTCCTATCTCTTTCTCCTCTCTCTTCCTCCTCTCTCTTCATCCTCTCTCCTCTTCCTCTCTGTTCCTCCTCCTTTTCCTCCTCTCTGTTCCTCCTCTTTAATCTTCACCTCTCTTCCTCCTCTCTCTTAATCCTCGCTCTTCCTCCTCTCTCTTCCTCCTCTCTCATCTTCCTCTCTCTTCCTCCTCTCGCTTCCTCCTCTCTCTTCCTCCTCTCTCTTCCTCCTCTCTCTTCCTCCTCTCTTTTCCTCCTCTCTCTTCCTCCTCTCTGTTCCTCCTCTCTCCTACTACTCTCTCTCTCGCAACTCTCTCCTCTTCCTCTCTCTTCCTCCTCTCTCTTCCTCCTCTCTCTTCCTCCTCTCTATTCCTCCCACCTCTTCCTCCTCTCTCCTTTTCCTCTCTCTTCCTCCTCTCTCATTTTTCCTCTCTCTTTCTCCTCTCTCTTCCTCCTCTCTCCTCCTACCCTCTCTCTCACTCCTCTCTCTTCCTCCTCTCTCTTCCTCCTCTCTCTACCTCCTCTTTCCTCTTCCTCTCCATTCCTCCTCTCTCTTCCTCCTCTCTCTTCCTCCTCTCTATTCCTCCACCTCTTCCTCCTCTCTCCTTTTCCTCTCTCTTCCTCCTCTCTCATTTTCCTCTCTCTTTCTCCTCTCTCTTCCTCCTCTCTCCTCCTACCCTCTCTCTCCCTCCTCTCTCTTCCTCCTCTCTCTTCCTCCTCTCTCTACCTCCTCTTTCCTCTTCCTCTCCATTCCTCTTCTCTCTTCCTCCTCTCTCTTCCTCCTCTCTCCTCCTACTCTCTCTCTCCCTCCTCTCTCTTCCTCCTCTCTCTTCCTCCTCTCTCCTGTTCCTCTCTCTTACTCCTCTCTCTTCCTACTCTCTCTTCCTTCTATCTTTTCCTCCACCTCTTCCTCCTCTCTCCTTTTCCTCTCTCTTCCTCCTCTGCTCCTCTTCCTCTCTCTTCTCCTCCTCTCTTCCTACTCTCTCTTCCTTCTATCTTTTCCTCCACCTCTTCCTCCTGTCTCCTTTTCCTCTCTCTTCCTCCTCTCTCATTTTCCTCTCTCTTCCTCCTCTCTCTTCCTACTCTCTCATCTACCTCTCTCTACCTCCTCTCTTTTCCTCCTCTCTCTTCCTCCTCTCTCTTCCTCCTCTGTCCTCTTCCTCTCTCTCCCTCCTCTATCCTCTTCCTCTCTCTTCCTCCTCTCTCTTCCTCCTCTCTCTTCCTCCTCTCTCTTCCTCCTCTCTCCTCCTCCTCTCTCCTCTTCCTCTCTCTTCCTCCTCTCTCTTCCTCGTCTCTCTTCCTCCTCTCACCTCCTACTCTCTCTCTCCCTCCTCTCTCTTCCTCCTCTGTCCTCTTCCTCTCTCTCCCTCCTCTCTCCTCTTCCTCTCCCTTCCTCCTCTCTCTTCCTCCTCTCTCTACCTCCTCACTCTTCATCCTCTCTCTTCCTCCTCTCTCCTCTTCCTCTCTCTTCCTCCTCTCTCTTCATCCTCTCTCCTCTTCCACTCTGTTCCTCCTCCTTTTTCCTCCTCTCTCTTCCTCCTCTTTAATCTTCATCTCTCTTCCTCCTCTCTCTTCCTCCTCTCTCCTCTTCCTCTCTCTTCCTCCTCTCTCTTCCCCCTCTCTCTTCCTCCTCTCTTTTCCTCCTCTCTATTATTCCTCTCTCTTCGTCCTCTCTCTTTCTCTTCTCTTTTCCTCCACCTCTTCCTCCTCTCTCCTTTTTCCTCTCTCTTCCTCCTCTCTCATTTTCCTCTCTCTTCCTCCTCTCTCTTCCTCCTCTCTCCTCCTACTCTCTCTCTCCCTCCTCTCTCTTCCTCCTCTCTCTTCCTCCTCTCTCTACCTCCTCTCTCTTCCTCCTATCTCTTCCTCATCTCTCTTCCTCATTCTCCTCTTCCTCACTCGTCATCATCTCTCTTCCTGCTCTCTCCTCTTCCTCTCTCTTCCTCCTCTCTCTTTCTCCTCTCTCTTCCTCCTCTCTCTTCATCCTCTCTCCTCTTCCTCTCTGTTCCTCCTCCCTTTTCCTCCTCTCTCTTCCTCCTCTTTAATCTTCACCTGTCCTTCCTCCTCTCTCTTAATCCTCGCTCTTCCTCCTCTCTCTTCCTCCTCTCTCATCTTCCTCTCTCTTCCTCCTCTCTCTTCCTCCTCTCTTCTTCCTCTCTCTTTCCTCCTCTCTCCCATTCCTCTCTCTTCCTCCTCTCTCCTCCTCCTCTCTTCTTTTCCTATTTCTTCCTCATCTCTCATCCTCCTCTCTCATCATCCTCTCTCTTCCTCCTCTGTCCTCCTCCTCTCTCCTCTTCCTCTCTCTTCCTCCTCTCTCTTCCTCCTCTCTCTTCCTCCTCTCTCTTCTCCTCTCATTTCCTCCTCTCTCATCCTCCTCTCTCTTCCTCCTCTCTCTTCCTCCTCTCTATTCCTCCTCTCTCCTTTCCTCTCTCTTCCTCCTTTCTCCTCTTCCTCCCTCTCCCTCCTCTCTCTTCCTCCTCTCTCTTCCTCCTCTCTCCTCCTACTCTGTCTCTTCCTCCTCTATCTTCCTCTTCTCTTTTCCTCTTCTCTCTTCCTCCTCTCTCCTCCTCCTCTCTCTTCCTCCTCTCTCTTCCTCCTCTCTGCTCCTCCTCTCTCCTCTTCGTCTCTCTTCCTCTTCTCTCTTCCTCTTCTCTCTTCCTCCTTTCTATTCCTCCTCTCTCCTCTTCCTCTCTCTTCCTCCTCTCTCTTCCTCCTCTCTACTCCTCCTCTCTCTTCCTCCTGTCTCTACCTCCTCTCTTCCTCCTCTCTCTTCCTCCTCTCTCTTCCTCCTCTCTCCTGTTCCTCTCTCTTCCTCCTCTCTCCTCCCCCTCTCTATTCCTCCTCTCTTCTTTTTCTCTCTCTTCATCCTCTCTCCTCTTCCTCTCTCTTCCTCATCTATCTTCCTCCTCTCTCTTCCTCCTCTATCTTCCTTCTATCTTTTCCTCCACCTCTTCCTCCTCTCTCCTTTTCCTCTCTCTTCCTCCTCTCTCATTTTCTTCTCTCTTCCTCCTCTCTCTTCCTACTCTCTCATCTTCCTCTCTCTACCTCCTCTCTTTTCCTCCTCTCTCTTCCCTCCTCTCTCTTCCTCCTCTCTCCTCTTCCTCTCTCTTCCTCCTCTCTCTTCCCCCTCTCTCTTCCTCCTCTCTCTTCCCCCTCTCTCTTCCTACTCTCTTTTCCTCCTCTCTATTTTTCTCTCTCTTCCTTCTCTCTCTTCCTCCTCTCTCTTCCTCCTCTCTCTTCCTCCTCTCTCCTGTTCCTCTCTCTTCCTCATCTCTCATTTTCCTGTCTCTTCCTCCTCTCTCTTCCTACTCTCTCTTCTTCCTCTCATTTTCCTCCTCTTTCATCCTCCTCTCCCTTCCTCCTCTCTCTTCCTCCTCTCTCTTCCTCGTCTCTCTTCCTCCTTTCTCCTCTTCCTCTCTCTTCCTCCTCTCTCTTCATCCTCTCTCCTCTTCCACTCTGTTCCTCCTCCCTTTTCCTCCTCTCTCTTCCTCCTCTTTAATCTTCATCTCTCTTCCTTCTCTCTCTTCCTCCTCTCTTCTCCTCTCCCTTCCTCCTCTCTCTTCCTCCTCTCTCTTCCTCCTCTCTCTTCCTCCTCTCTTTTCCTCCTCTCTTCTCCTCCTCTCTCTTCCTCCTCTCTCTTCCTCCCTCTCTTTTCCTCCTCTCTCCCATTCCTCTTCTTCTCCTCCTCTCTCCTCCTCCTCTCTTCTTTTCCTATTTCTTCCTCATCTCTCTTCCTCCTCTCTCCTCTTCCTCTCTCTTCCTCATCTCTCTTCCTCCTCTCTCTTTCTCCTCTCTCCTCCTCCTCTCTCCTCTTCCTCTCTCTTCCTCCTCTCTCCTCCTCCTCTCTCCTCTTCTTCTCTCTTCCTCCTCTCTATTCCTCCTCTCTCTTCCTCCTCTCATTTCCTCCTCTTTCATCCTTCTCTATCTTCCTCCTCTCTCTTCCTCCTCTCTCCTCCTCCTCTCTTCTTTTCTTATTTCTTCCTCATATCTCTTCCTCCTCTCTCCTCTTCCTCTCTCTTCCTCCTCTCTCTTCCTCCTCTCTCTTCCTCCTCTCTCTTCCTCCTCTCTTTTCCTCCTCTCTTCTCCTCCTCTCTCTTCCTCCTCTCTCTTCCTCCCTCTCTTTTCCTCCTCTCTCCCATTCCTCTCTCTTCTCCTCTCTCCTCCTCCTCTCTTCTTTCCTATTTCTTCCTCATCTCTCTTCCTCCTCTCTCCTCTTCCTCTCTCCTCTTTCCTCTCTCTTCCTCCTCTCTCCTCCTCCTCTCTCCTCTTTTTCTCTCTTCCTCCTCTCTATTCCTCCTCTCTCTTCCTCCTCTCATTTCCTCCTCTATCATCCTTCTCTCTCTTCCTCCTCTCTCCTCCTCCTCTCTCTTCCTTCACTCTCTTCCTCCTTTCTCCTCTTCCTCACTCTTCATCATCTCTCTTCCTCCTCTCTCCTCTTCCTCTCTCTTCCTCCTCTGTCTTCCTCCTCTCTCTTCCTCCTCTCTCTTCCTCCTCTCTCTTCATCCTCTCTTCTCTTCCTCTCTGTTCCTCCTCCCTTTTCCTCCGCTGTCTTCCTCCTCTCTCCTCTTCCTCTCTCTTCCTCCTCTCTCTTCTTCCTCGCTCTTCCTCCTCTCTCGTCCCCCTCTCGCCTCTTCCTCTCTCTTCCTCCTCTCTCTTCCTCCTCTCTCTTCCTCCTCTCTTTTCCTCCTCTCTCCTCCTCCTCTCTTCTTTTCCTCTTTCTTCCTCCTCTCTCTTCCTCCTCTCTCCTCTTCCTCTCTCTTCCTCCTCTCTCCTCCTCCTCTCTCCTCTTCTTCTCTCTTCCTCCTCTCTTTTCCTCCTCTCTCCATTCCTCTCTTTTCCTCCTCTCTCCTCCTCCTCTCTTCTTTTCCTCTTTCTTCCTCATCTCTCTTCCTCCTCTCTCCTCTTCCTCTCTCTTCCTCCTGTCTCCTCCTCCTCTCTCCTCTTCCACTCTCTTCCTCCTCTCTCTTCCTCCTCTCATATCCTCCTCTATCATCCTTCTCTCTCTTCCTCCTCTCTCTTCCTCCTCTCTTTTCCTCCTCTCTCTTCCTCCTCTCTTTTCCTCCTCTCTCATCTTCATCTGTCTTCCTCCTCTCTCTTCCTCCTCTCTCTTCCTCCTGTCTCTTCCTCCTCTCTCTTCCTCCTCTCTCATTTTACTTTCTCTTCCTCCTCTCTTTTCCCCCCTCTCTCCTCTTCCTCTCTCTTCCTCCTCTCTTTTCTCCTCTCTCTTCGTCCTCTCTCTTCCTCCTCTATCCTCTTCCTCTCTCTTCCTCCTCTCTCTTCCCCCTCTCTCTTCGTCCTCTCTTTTCCTCCTCTGTATTTTTCCTCTCTCTTCCTCCTCTCTCTTCCTCCACCTCTTCCTCCTCTCTCCTTTTCCTCTCTCTTCCTCCTCTCTCATTTTCCTCTCTCTTCCTCCTCTCTCTTCCTACTCTCTCCTCTTCCTCTCTCTTCCTCCTCTCTTTTCCTCCTCTCTCTTCCTCCTCTCTCTTCCTCCTCTCTCTTCATCCTCTCCCCTCTTTCTCTCTATTCCTCCTCCCTTTTCCTCCTCTCATTTCCTCCTCTCTCATCCTCCTCTCTCTTCCTCCTCTCTCTTCCCCATCTCTTTTCCTGCTCTCTCCTTTTCCTCACTCTTCCTCATTTCTCCTCTTCTCCCTCTCTCTCCTCCCTCTTCCTCCTCTCTCTTCCTCCTCTCTCTTCCTCCTCTCTCCTACTATTCTCACTATTCTCACTATTCCTCCTCTCTCTTCCTCCTCTCTCTTCCTCCTCTATCTTCCTCCTCCCTCTACCTCCTCTCTCTTCCTCCTCTCTCTTCGTCCTATCTCTTCCTATCTCTCTTCATCCTCTCTCCTCTTCCTCTCTGTTCCTCCTCTCTCTTTCTCCTCTCTCTTCCTCCTCTCTCTTCATCCTCTCTCCTCTTCCTCTCTATTCCTCCTCCCTTTTCCTCCTCTCTCTTCCTCCTCTTTAATCTTCACCTCTCTTCCTCCTCTCTCTTCCTCCTCTCTCTTAATCCTCGCTCTTCCTCCTCTCTCTTCCTCCTATCTCATCTTCCTCTCTCTTTCTCCTCTCTCTTCCTCCTCTCTTTTCCTCCTCTCTCCCATTCCTCTCTCTTCCTCCTCTCTCCTCCTCCTCTCTTCTTTTCCTATTCTTCCTCCTCTCTCTTCCTCCTCTCTCTTCCTCCACTCTCTTCCTCCTCTCTCTTCCTCCTCTCTTTCCTCCTCTCTCCCATTACTCTCTCTTCCTCCTCTCTCCTCCTCCTCTCTCTTCCTCCTCTCTCTTCCTCCTCTCTCCTCTTCCTCTCTCTTCCTCCTCTCTCTTCCTCCTCTCTCTTCCTCCTCTCTCTTCCTCTTTACTTTTCCTCCACCTCTTCCTCCTCTCTCCTTTTCCTCTCTCTTCCTCCTCTCTCATTTTCCTCTCTCTTCCTACTCTCTCCTCTTCCTCTCTCTTCCTCCTCTTTCTTCCCCCTCTCTCTTCCTCCTCTCTTTTCCTCCTCTCTATTATTCCTCTCTCTTCCTCCTCTCTCTTTCTCCTCTCTTTTCCTCCACCTCTTCCTCCTCTCTCCTTTTCCTCTCTCTTCCTCCTCTCTCATTTTCCTCTCTCCTCCTCCTCTCTCTTCCTCCTCTCTCCTCCTTCTCTCTCTCTCCCTCCTCTCTCTTCCTCCTCTCTCTTCCCCCTCTCTCTTCCTCCTCTCTTTTCCTCCTCTCTATATTTGCTCTCTATTCCTCCTCTCTCTTCCTCCTCTCTCTTCCTCCTCTGTCTTCCTCTTCACTTTCCTCCACCTCTTCCTCCTCTCTCCTTTTCCTCTCTCTTCCTCCTCTCTCATTTTCCTCTCTCTTCCTACTCTCTCATCTTCCTCTCTCTTCCTCCTCTCTCTTCCCCCTCTCTCTTCCTCCTCTCTTTTCCTCCTCTCTCCATTACTCTCTCTTCCTCCTCTCTCCTCCTCCTCTCTTCTTTTCCTATTTCTTCCTATTCTCTCTTCCTCCTCTCTCATCTTCCTCTCTCTTCCTCCTCTCTCCTCCTCCTCTCTCCTCTTCCTCTCTCTTCCTCCTCTCTCTTCCTCCTCTCTCCTCCTACTCTGTCTCTTCCTCCTCTATCTTCCTCTTCTCTTTTCCTCTTCTCTCTTCCTCCTCTCTCCTCCTCCTCTCTCTTCCTCCTCTCTCTTCCTCCTCTCTCCTCTTCCTCTCTCTTCCTCCTCTCTCTTCCTCCTCTCTCTTCCTCCTCTCTCTTCCTCTTCACTTTTCCTCCACCTCTTCCTCCTCTCTCCTTTTCCTCTCTCTTCCTCCTCTCTCATTTTCCTCTCTCTTCCTACTCTCTCCTCTTCCTCTCTCTTCCTCCTCTCTCTTCCCCCTCTCTCTTCCTCCTCTCTTTTCCTCCTCTCTATTATTCCTCTCTCTTCCTCCTCTCTCTTCCTCCTCTCTTTTCCTCCACCTCTTCCTCCTCTCTCCTTTTCCACTCTCTTCCTCCTCTCTCATTTTCCTCTCTCTTCCTCCTCTCTCTTCCTCCTCTCTCCTCCTACTCCCTCTCTCCCTCCTCTCTCTTCCTCCTCTCTCTTCCACCTCTCTCTTCCTACTCTCTTTTCCTCCTCTCTATTTTTGCTCTCTATTCCTCCTCTCTCTTCCTCCTCTCTCTTCCTCCTCTCTCTTCCTCTTCACTTTTCCTCCACCTCTTCCTCCTCTCTCCTTTTCCTCTCTCTTCCTCCTCTCTCTTCCTCCTCTCATTTCCTCCTCTTTCATCCTCCTCTCCCTTCCTCCTCTCTCTTCCTCCTCTCTCTTCCTCGTCTCTCTTCCTCCTTTCTCCTCTTCCTCACGCTTCATCCTCTCTCTTCCTCCTCTCTCCTCTTCCTCTCTCTTCCTCCTCTCTCTTCATCCTCTCTCCTCTTCCACTCTCTTCCTCCTCCCTTTTCCTCCTCTCTCTTCCTCCTCTTTAATCTTCATCTCTCTTCCTCCTCTCTCTTCCTCCTCTCTCTTCCTCCTCTCTCCTCTTCCTCTCTCTTCCTCCTCTCTCTTCCCCCTCTCTCTTCCTCCTCTCTTTTCCTCTTCTCTCCCATTACTCTCTCTTCCTCCTCTCTCCTCCTCCTCTCTTCTTTTCCTATTTCTTCCTATTCTCTCTTCCTCCTCTCTCATCTTCCTCTCTCTTCCTCCTCTCTCCTCCTCCTCTCTCCTCTTCCTCTCTCTTCCTCCTCTCTCTTCCTCCTCTCTCTTCCTCCTCTCTCTTCCTCCTCTCTCCTCCTACTCTGTCTCTTCCTCCTCTATCTTCCTCTTCTCTTTTCCTGTTCTCTCTTCCTCCTCTCTCCTCCTCCTCTCTCTTCCTCCTCTCTCTTCCTCCTCTCTCCTCTTCCTCTCTCTTCCTCCTCTCTCTTCCTCCTCTCTCTTCCTCCTCTCTCTTCCTCTTCACTTTTCCCCCACCTCTTCCTCCTCTCTCCTTTTCCTCTCTCTTCCTCCTCTCTCATTTTCCTCTCTCTTCCTACTCTCTCCTCTTCCTCTCTCTTCCTCCTCTCTCTTCCCCCTCTCTCTTCCTCCTCTCTTTTCCTCCTCTCTATTATTCCTCTCTCTTCCTCCTCTCTCTTCCTCCTCTCTTTTCCTCCACCTCTTCCTTCTCTCTCCTTTTCCTCTCTCTTCCTCCTCTCTCATTTTCCTCTCTCTTCCTCCTCTCTCTTCCTCCTCTCTCCTCCTACTCTCTCTCTCCCTCCTCTCTCTTCCTCCTCTCTCTTCCTCCTCTCTCTACCTCCTCTCTCTTCCTCCTGTCTCTTCCTCCTCCGTCTACCTCCTCGCTCTACCTCCTCTCTCTTCCTCCTATCTCTTCCTCATCTCTCTTCCTCATTTCTCCTCTTCCTCACTCGTCATCATCTCTCTTCCTCCTCTCTCCTCTTCCTCTCTCTTCCTCCTCTCTCTTTCTCCTCTCTCTTCCTCCTCTCTCTTCATCCTCTCTCCTCTTCCTCTCTGTTCCTCCTCCCTTTTCCTCCTCTCTCTTCCTCCTCTTTAATCTTCACCTGTCTTCCTCCTCTCTCTTAATCCTCGCTCTTCCTCCTCTCTCTTCCTCCTCTCTCATCTTCCTCTCTCTTCCTCCTCTCTCTTCCTCCTCTCTCTTCCTCCTCTCTTTTCCTCCTCTCTCCCATTACTCTCTCTTCCTCCTCTCTCCTCCTCCTCTGTTCTTTTCCTATTTCTTCCTCATCTCTCATCCTCCTCTCTCATCATCCTCTCTCTTCCTCCTCTCTCCTCCTCCTCTCTCCTCTTCCTCTCTCTTCCTCCTCTCTCTTCCTCCTCTCTCTTCCTCCTCTCTCTTCCTCCTCTCATTTCCTCCTCTCTCATCCTCCTCTCTCTTCCTCCTCTCTCTTCCTCCTCTCTATTCCTCCTCTCTCCTTTTCCTCTCTCTTCCTCCTTTCTCCTCTTCCTCCCTCTCCCTCCTCTCTCTTCCTCCTCTCTCTTCCTCCTCTCTCTTCCTCCTCTCTCCTCCTACTCTGTCTCTTCCTCCTCTATCTTCCTCTTCTCTTTTCCTCTTCTCTCTTCCTCCTCTCTCCTCCTCCTCTCTCTTCCTCCTCTCTCTTCCTCCTCTCTGCTCCTCCTCTCTCCTCTTCGTCTCTCTTCCTCTTCTCTCTTCCTCTTCTCTCTTCCTCCTTTCTATTCCTCCTCTCTCCTCTTCCTCTCTCTTCCTCCTCTCTCTTCCTCCTCTCTACTCCTCCTCTCTCTTCCTCCTGTCTCTTCCTCCTCTCTTCCTCCTCTCTCTTCCTCCTCTCTCTTCCTCCTCTCTCCTGTTCCTCTCTCTTCCTCCTCTCTCCTCCCCCTCTCTATTCCTCCTCTCTTCTTTTTCTCTCTCTTCATCCTCTCTCCTCTTCCTCTCTCTTCCTCATCTCTCTTCCTCCTCGCTCTTCCTCCTCTCTCTTCCTTCTATCTTTTCCTCCACCTCTTCCTCCTCTCTCCTTTTCCTCTCTCTTCCTCCTCTCTCATTTTCTTCTCTCTTCCTCCTCTCTCTTCCTACTCTCTCATCTTCCTCTCTCTACCTCCTCTCTTTTCCTCCTCTCTCTTCCTCCTCTCTCTTCCTCCTCTCTCCTCTTCCTCTCTCTTCCTCCTCTCTCTTCCCCCTCTCTCTTCCTCCTCTCTCTTCCCCCTCTCTCTTCCTACTCTCTTTTCCTCCTCTCTATTTTTCCTCTCTCTTCCTTCTCTCTCTTCCTCCTCTCTCTTCCTCCTCTCTCTTCCTCCTGTCTCTTCCTCCTCTCTCTTCCTCCTCTCTCATTTTACTTTCTCTTCCTCCTCTCTTTTCCCCCTCTCTCCTCTTCCTCTCTCTTCCTCCTCTCTTTTCTCCTCTCTCTTCGTCCTCTCTCTTCCTCCTCTATCCTCTTCCTCTCTCTTCCTCCTCTCTCTTCCCCCTCTCTCTTCGTCCTCTCTTTTCCTCCTCTGTATTTTTCCTCTCTCTTCCTCCTCTCTCTTCCTCCACCTCTTCCTCCTCTCTCCTTTTCCTCTCTCTTCCTCCTCTCTCATTTTCCTCTCTCTTCCTCCTCTCTCTTCCTACTCTCTCCTCTTCCTCTCTCTTCCTCCTCTCTTTTCCTCCTCTCTCTTCCTCCTCTCTCTTCCTCCTCTCTCTTCATCCTCTCCCCTCTTTCTCTCTATTCCTCCTCCCTTTTCCTCCTCTCATTTCCTCCTCTCTCATCCTCCTCTCTCTTCCTCCTCTCTCTTCCCCATCTCTTTTCCTGCTCTCTCCTTTTCCTCACTCTTCCTCATTTCTCCTCTTCTCCCTCTCTCTCCTCCCTCTTCCTCCTCTCTCTTCCTCCTCTCTCTTCCTCCTCTCTCCTCCTATTCTCACTATTCCTCCTCTCTCTTCCTCCTCTCTCTTCCTCCTCTATCTTCCTCCTCCCTCTACCTCCTCTCTCTTCCTCCTCTCTCTTCGTCCTATCTCTTCCTATCTCTCTTCATCCTCTCTCCTCTTCCTCTCTGTTCCTCCTCTCTCTTTCTCCTCTCTCTTCCTCCTCTCTCTTCATCCTCTCTCCTCTTCCTCTCTGTTCCTCCTCCCTTTTCCTCCTCTCTCTTCCTCCTCTTTAATCTTCACCTCTCTTCCTCCTCTCTCTTCCTCCTCTCTCTTAATCCTCGCTCTTCCTCCTCTCTCTTCCTCCTCTCTCATCTTCCTCTCTCTTTCTCCTCTCTCTTCCTCCTCTCTTTTCCTCCTCTCTCCCATTCCTCTCTCTTCCTCCTCTCTCCTCATCCTCTCTTCTTTTCCTATTTCTTCCTCATCTCTCTTCCTCCTCTCTCATCTTCCTCTCTCTTCCTCCTCTCTCATCCTCCTCCCTCTACCTCCTCTCTCTTCCTCCTCTCTCTTCCTCTTCACTTTTCCTCCACCTCTTCCTCCTCTCTCCTTTTCCTCTCTCTTCCTCCTCTCTCATTTTCCTCTCTATTCCTACTCTGTCCTCTTCCGCTCTGTTCCTCCTCCCTTTTCCTCCTCTCTCTTCCTCCTCTTTAATCTTCCTCTCTCTTAATCCTCGCTCTTCCTCCTCTCTCTTCCTCCTCTCTCCTCTTTCTCTCTCTTCCTCCTCTCTGTTCCTCCTCTCTCTTCCTCCTCTCTTTTCCTCCTCTCTCCCATTCCTCTCTCTTCCTCCTCTCTCCTCCTCCTCTCTTCTTTTCTTATTTCTTCCTCATATCTCTTCCTCCTCTCTCCTCTTCCTCTCTCTTCCTCCTCTCTCTTCCTCCACTCTCTTCCTCCTCTCTCTTTCTCCTCTCTTTTCCTCCTCTCTACTTTTCCTCTCTCTTCCTCCTCTCTCTTCCTCATCTCTCTTCCTCCTGTCTCCTCTTCCTCTCCCTTCCTCCTCTCTTTTCCTCCACCTCTTCCTCCTCTCTCCTTTTCCGCTCTGTTCCTCATCTCTCATTTTCCTGTCTCTTCCTCCTCTCTCTTCCTACTCTCTCCTCTTCCTATCTCTTCCTCCTCTCTTTTCCTCCTCTCTCTTCCTCCTCTCTGTTCCTCCTCTCTCCTACTACTCTCTCTCTCCCTCCTCTCTCCTCTTCCTCTCTCTTCCTCCTCTCTCTTCCTCCTCTTTCTTCATCCTCTATCCTCCCACTTTCTCTCTCCCTCCTCTCTCCTCTTCCTCTCTCCTCTTCCTCTCTCTTCCTCCTCTCTCTTCCTCCTCTCTTTTCCTCCTGTCTCCTCCTCCTCTCTCTTCCTCCTCTCTCTTCCTCCTCTCTCTTCCTCCTCTCATTTCCTCCTCTATCATCCTTCTCTCTCTTCCTCCTCTCTCTTCCTCCTCTCTCCTCCTACTCCCTCTCCCTCCTCTCTCCTCTTCCTTTCTCTTCCTCCTCTCTCTTCCTCCTCTCTCTTTCTCCTCTCTCCTCCTCCTCTATTCTCTTCCTCTCTCTTCCTCCTCTCTCTTCCTCCTCTCTTTTCCTCCTCTCTCCTCCTCCTCTCTCTTCCTCCTCTCTCTACCTCCTCTCTCTTACTCCTTTCATTTCCTCCTCTATCATCCTTCTCTCTCTTCCTCCTCTCTCTTCCTCCTCTCTCTTCCTTCACTCTCTTCCTCCTTTCTCCTCTTCCTCGCTCTTCCTCCTCTCTCTTCCTCCTCTCTCCTCTTTCTCTCTCTTCCTCCTCTCTGTTCCTCCTCTCTCTTCCTCCTCTCTTTTCCTCCTCTCTCCCATTCCTCTCTCTTCCTCCTCTCTCCTCCTCCTCTCTTCTTTTCTTATTTCTTCCTCATATCTCTTCCTCCTCTCTCCTCTTCCTCTCTCTTCCTCCTCTCTCTTCCTCCACTCTCTTCCTCCTCTCTCTTTCTCCTCTCTTTTCCTCCTCTCTACTTTTCCTCTCTCTTCCTCCTCTCTCTTCCTCATCTCTCTTCCTCCTGTCTCCTCTTCCTCTCCCTTCCTCCTCTCTTTTCCTCCACCTCTTCCTCCTCTCTCCTGTTCCGCTCTGTTCCTCATCTCTCATTTTCCTGTCTCTTCCTCCTCTCTCTTCCTACTCTCTCCTCTTCCTATCTCTTCCTCCTCTCTTTTCCTCCTCTCTCTTCCTCCTCTCTCCTACTACTCTCTCTCTCCCTCCTCTCTCCTCTTCCTCTCTCTTCCTCCTCTCTCTTCCTCCTCTTTCTTCATCCTCTATCCTCCCACTTTCTCTCTCCCTCCTCTCTCCTCTTCCTCTCTCCTCTTCCTCTCTCTTCCTCCTCTCTCTTCCTCCTCTCTTTTCCTCCTGTCTCCTCCTCCTCTCTCTTCCTCCTCTCTCTTCCTCCTCTCTCTTCCTCCTCTCATTTCCTCCTCTATCATCCTTCACTCTCTTCCTCCTCTCTCTTCCTCCTCTCTCCTCCTACTCCCTCTCCCTCCTCTCTCCTCTTACTTTCTCTTCCTCCTCTCTCTTCCTCCTCTCTCTTTCTCCTCTCTCCTCCTCCTCTATTCTCTTCCTCTCTCTTCCTCCTCTCTCTTCCTCCTCTCTTTTCCTCCTCTCTCCTCCTCCTCTCTCTTCCTCCTCTCTCTACCTCCTCTCTCTTACTCCTTTCATTTCCTCCTCTATCATCCTTCTCTCTCTTCCTCCTCTCTCTTCCTCCTCTCTCTTCCTTCACTCTCTTCCTCCTTTCTCCTCTTCCTCACTCTTCATCCTCTCTCTTCCTCCTCTCTCCTCTTCCTCTCTCTTCCTCTTCTGTATTCCTCCTCTCTCTTCCTCCTCTCTCTTCCTCCTCTCTCTTCATCCTCTCTTCTCTTCCTCTCTGTTCCTCCTCCCTTTTCCTCCTCTGTCTTCCTCCTCTCTCCTCTTCCTCTCTCTTCCTCCACTCTCTTCTTCCTCACTCTTCCTCCTCTCTCTTCCCCCTCTCGCCTCTTCCTCTCTCTTCCTCCTCTCTCTTCCTCCTCTCTCTTCCTCCTCTCTTTTCCTCCTCTCTCCTCCTCCTCTCTCTTCCTCCTCTCTCTTCCTCCTCTCTCTTCCTCCTCTCATTTCCTCCTCTATCATCCTTCTCTCTCTTCCTCCTCTCTCTTCCTCCTCTCTCTTTCTCCTCTCTCCTCCTCCTCTCTCCTCTTCCTCTCTCTTCCTCCTCTCTCTTCCTCCTCTCTTTTCCTCCTCTCTCCTCCTCCTCTCTTCCTCCTCTCTCTACCTCCTCTCTCTTACTCCTCTCATTTCCTCCTCTATCATCCTTCTCTCTCTTCCTCCTCTCTCCTCCTCCGCTCTCTTCCTTCACTCTCTTCCTCCTTTCTCCTCTTCCTCACTCTTCATCCTCTCTCTTCCTCCTCTCTCCTCTTCCTCTCTCTTCCTACTCTGTCTTCCTCCTCTCTCTTCCTCCTCTCTCTTCCTCCTCTCTCTTCATCCTCTCTTCTCTTCCTCTCTGTTCCTCCTCCCTTTTCCTCCTCTGTCTTCCTCCTCTCTCCTCTTCCTCTCTCTTCCTCCTCTCTCTTTTTCCTCGCTCTTCCTCCTCTCTCTTCCACCTCTCGCCTCTTCCTCTCTCTTCCTCCTCTCTCTTCCTCCTCTCTCTTCCTCCTCTCTTTTCCTCCTCTCTCCTCCTCCTCTCTTCTTTTCCTCTTTCTTCCTCATCTCTCTTCCTCCTCTCTCCTCTTCTTCTCTCTTCCTCCTCTCTCCTCCTCCTCTCTCCTCTTCTTCTCTCTTCCTCCTCTCTATTCCTCCTCTCTCTTCCTCCTCTCTTTTCCTCCTCTATCATCCTTCACTCTCTTCCTCCTCTCTCTTCCTCCTCTCTTTTCCTCCTCTCTCCCATTCCTCTCTTTTCCTCCTCTCTCCTCCTCCTCTCTTCTTTTCCTCTTTCTTCCTCATCTCTCTTCCTCCTCTCTCCTCTTCCTCTCTCTTCCTCCTGTCTCCTCCTCCTCTCTCCTCTTCCACTCTCTTCCTCCTCTCTCTTCCTCCTCTCATATCCTCCACTATCTTCCTTCTCTCACTTCCTCCTCTCTCTTCCTCCTCTCTTTTCCTCCTCTCTCTTCCTCCTCTCTTTTCCTCCTCTCTCATCATCTGTCTTCCTCCTCTCTCTTTCTCCTCTCTCTTCCTCCTCTCTCTTCCTCCTCTCTCATTTTACTTTCTCTTCCTCCTCTCTTTTCCCCCTCTCTCCTCTTCCTCTCTCTTCCTCCTCTCTTTTCTCCTCTCTCTTCGTCCTCTCTCTTCCTCCTCTCTCCTCTTCCTCTCTCTTCCTCCTCTCTCTTCCCCCTCTCTCTTCGTCCTCTCTTTTCCTCCTCTATATTTTTCCTCCCTCTTCCTCCTCTCTCTTCCTCCACCTCTTCCTCCTCTCTCCTTTTCCTCTCTCTTCCTCCTCTCTCATTTTCCTCTCTCTTCCTCCTCTCTCTTCCTACTCTCTCCTCTTCCTCTCTCTTCCTCCTCTTTTCCTCCTCTCTCTTCCTCCTCTCTCTTCCTCCTCTCTCTTCATCCTCTCTCCTCTTTCTCTCTGTTCCTCCTCCCTTTTCCTCCTCTCTTTTCCTCCTCTCTCATCCTCCTCTCTCTTCCTCCTCTCTCTTCCCCATCTCTTTTCCTCCTCTCTCCTTAACCTCACTCTTCCTCATTTCTCCTCTTCTCCCTCTCTCTCCTCTCTCTTCCTCCTCTCTCTTCCTCCTCTCTTTTCCTCCTCTCTCCTCTTCCTCTCTCTTTCTCCTCTCTCTTCCTCCTCTCTCTTCATCATCTCTCCTCTTCCTCTCTGTTCCTCCTCCCTTTTCCTCCTCTCTCTTCCTCCTCTTTAATCTTCACCTCACTTCCTCCTCTCTCTTAATCCTCGCTCTTCCTCCTCTCTCTTCCACTTCTCTCATCTTCCTCTCTCTTTCTCCTCTCTCTTCCTCCTCTCTCTTCCTCCTCTCTTTTCCTCCTCTCTCCCATTCCTCTCTCTTCCTCCTCTCTCCTCCTCCTCTCTTCTTTTCCTATTTCTTCCTCATCTCCTTCCTCCTCTCTCATCTTCCTCTCTGTTCCTCCTCTCTCCTCCTCCTCTCTCCTCTTCCTCTCTCTTCCTCCTCTCTCTTCCTCCTCTCTCTTCCTCTTCACTTTTCCTCCACCTCTTCCTCCTCTCCCCTTTTCCTCTCTCTTCCTCCTCTCTCATTTTCCTCTCTATTCCTACTCTGTCCTCTTCCGCTCTCTTCCTCCTCTCTTTTCCTCTTCTCTCTTCCTCGTCTCTCTTCCTCCTTTCTCCTCTTTCTCACTCTTCATCCTCTATCTTCCTCTTCTCTACTCTTCCTCTCTCTTCGTCCTCTCTCTTTCTCCTCTCTCTTCCTCCTATCTCTTCATCCTCTCTCCTCTTCCACTCTGTTCCTCCTCCCTTTTCCTCCTCTCTCTTCCTCCTCATTAATCTTCCTCTCTCTTAATCCTCGCTCTTCCTCCTCTCTCTTCCTCCTCTCTCCTCTTCCTCTCTCTTCCTCCTCTCAGTTCCTCCTCTCTCTTCCTCCTCTCTTTTCCTCCTCTCTCCTCCTCCTCTCTTCTTTTCCTCTTTCTTCCTCATCTCTCTTCCTCCTCTCTCCTCTTCCTCTCTCTTCCTCCTCTCTCCTCCTCCTCTCTCCTCTTCTTCTCTCTTCCTCCTCTCTATTCCTCCTCTCTCTTCCTCCTCTCATTTCCTCCTCTATCATCCTTCACTCTCTTCCTCCTCTATCTTCCTCCTCTCTTTTCCTCCTCTCTCCCATTCCTCTCTTTTCCTCCTCTCTCCTCCTCCTCTCTTCTTTTCCTCTTTCTTCCTCATCTCTCTTCCTCCTCTCTCCTCTTCCTCTCTCTTCCTCCTGTCTCCTCCTCCTCTCTCCTCTTCCACTCTCTTCCTCCGCTCTCTTCCTCCTCTCATATCCTCCTCTATCATCCTTCTCTCTCTTCCTCCTCTCTCTTCCTCCTCTCTTTTCCTCCTCTCTCTTCCTCCTCTCTTTTCCTCCTCTCTCATCTTCATCTGTCTTCCTCCTCTCTCTTTCTCCTCTCTCTTCCTCCTCTCTCTTCCTCCTCTCTCTTCCTCCTCTCTCATTTTACTTTCTCTTCCTCCTCTCTTTTACCCCTCTCTCCTCTTCCTCTCTCTTCCTCCTCTCTTTTCTCCTCTCTCTTCGTCCTCTCTCTTCCTCCTCTCTCCTCTTCCTCTCTCTTCCTCCTCTCTCTTCCCCCTCTCTCTTCGTCCTCTCTTTTCCTCCTCTATATTTTTCCTCCCTCTTCCTCCTCTCTGTTCCTCCACCTCTTCCTCCTCTCTCCTTTTCCTCTCTCTTCCTCCTCTCTCATTTTCCTCTCTCTTCCTCCTCTCTCTTCCTACTCTCTCCTCTTCCTCTCTCTTCCTCCTCTCTCCTCTTCCTCTCTCTTTCTCCTCTCTCTTCCTCCTCTCTCTTCATCATCTCTCCTCTTCCTCTCTATTCCTCCTCCCTTTTCCTCCTCTCTCTTCCTCCTCTTTAATCTTCACCTCACTTCCTCCTCTCTCTTAATCCTCGCTCTTCCTCCTCTCTCTTCCTCCTCTCTCATCTTCCTCTCTCTTTCTCCTCTCTCTTCCTCCTCTCTCTTCCTCCTCTCTTTTCCTCCTCTCTCCCATTCCTCTCTCTTCCTCCTCTCTCCTCCTCCTCTCTTCTTTTCCTATTTCTTCCTCATCTCTCTTCCTCCTCTCTCATCTTCCTCTCTGTTCCTCCTCTCTCCTCCTCCTCTCTCCTCTTCCTCTCTCTTCCTCCTCTCTCTTCCTCCTCTCTCTTCCTCCTCTCTCTTCCTCCTCTCTTTTCCTCCTCTCTCATCGTCCTCCCTCTACC
>NW_027436966.1:0-63619 GCF_047716275.1 Strix uralensis
TGCCTGCCTTTCCCCAGTGCTCTGCAAGCTCTCCAGGACAACAACAAATCTGGGGCTCTGTGCTTTCTTTCGTTCTGAACAAGTGTTACTGTTTTCTGCACAAAAGCGATTCTGCCAAGCAATGTGAACACTTCTGCTTCCCAGGCACAGAGAAGGTGCTAGCAGGGAATTCTCTGCCTGCCTTTCCCCAGTGCTCTGCAAGCTCTCCAGGACAACAACAAATCTGGGGCTCTGTGCTTTCTTTCGTTCTGAACAAGTGTTACTGTTTTCTGCACAAAAGCGATTCTGCGAAGCAATGTGAACACTTCTGCTTCCCAGGCACAGAGAAGGTGCTAGCAGGGAATTCTCTGCCTGCCTTTCCCCAGTGCTCTGCAAGCTCTCCAGGACAACATAAAATCTGGGGCTCTGTGCTTTCTTTCGTTCTGAACAAGTGTTATGGTTTTCTGCACAAAAGCGATTCTGCCAAGCAATGTGAACACTTCTGCTTCCCAGGCACAGAGAAGGTGCTAGCAGGGAATTCTCTGCCTGCCTTTCCCCAGTGCTCTGCAAGCTCTCCAGGACAACATAAAATCTGGGGCTCTGTGCTTTCTTTCGTTCTGAACAAGTGTTACTGTTTTCTGCACAAAAGCGATTCTGCGAAGCAATGTGAACACTTCTGCTTCCCAGGCACAGAGAAGGTGCTAGCAGGGAATTCTCTGCCTGCCTTTCCCCAGTGCTCTGCAAGCTCTCCAGGACAACATAAAATCTGGGGCTCTGTGCTTTCTTTCGTTCTGAACAAGTGTTACTGTTTTCTGCACAAAAGCGGTTCTGCGAAGCAATGTGAACACTTCTGCTTCCCAGGCACAGAGAAGGTGCTAGCAGGGAATTCTCTGCCTGCCTTTCCCCAGTGCTCTGCAAGCTCTCCAGGACAACAACAAATCTGGGGCTCTGTGCTTTCTTTCATTTTGAACAAGTGTTACTGTTTTCTGCACAAAAGCGATTCTGCGAAGCAATGTGAACACTTCTGCTTCCCAGGCACAGAGAAGGTGCTAGCAGGGAATTCTCTGCCTGCCTTTCCCCAGTGCTCTGCAAGCTCTCCAGGACAACATAAAATCTGGGGCTCTGTGCTTTCTTTCGTTCTGAACAAGTGTTAGTGTTTTCTGCACAAAAGCGATTCTGCCAAGCAATGTGAACACTTCTGCTTCCCAGGCACAGAGAAGGTGCTAGCAGGGAATTCTCTGCCTGCCTTTCCCCAGTGCTCTGCAAGCTCTCCAGGACAACAACAAATCTGGGGCTCTGTGCTTTCTTTCGTTCTGAACAAGTGTTACTGTTTTCTGCACAAAAGCGATTCTGCGAAGCAATGTGAACACTTCTGCTTCCCAGGCACAGAGAAGGTGCTAGCAGGGTATTCTCTGCCTGCCTTTCCCCAGTGCTCTGCAAGCTCTCCAGGACAACATAAAATCTGGGGCTCTGTGCTTTCTTTCGTTCTGAACAAGTGTTACTGTTTTCTGCACAAAAGCGATTCTGCCAAGCAATGTGAACACTTCTGCTTCCCAGGCACAGAGAAGGTGCTAGCAGGGAATTCTCTGCCTGCCTTTCCCCAGTGCTCTGCAAGCTCTCCAGGACAACATAAAATCTGGGGCTCTGTGCTTTCTTTCGTTCTGAACAAGTGTTACTGTTTTCTGCACAAAAGCGATTCTGCCAAGCAATGTGAACACTTCTGCTTCCCAGGCACAGAGAAGGTGCTAGCAGGGAATTCTCTGCCTGCCTTTCCCCAGTGCTCTGCAAGCTCTCCAGGACAACAACAAATCTGGGGCTCTGTGCTTTCTTTCGTTCTGAACAAGTGTTACTGTTTTCTGCACAAAAGCGATTCTGCCAAGCAATGTGAACACTTCTGCTTCCCAGGCACAGAGAAGGTGCTAGCAGGGAATTCTCTGCCTGCCTTTCCCCAGTGCTCTGCAAGCTCTCCAGGACAACAACAAATCTGGGGCTCTGTGCTTTCTTTCATTTTGAACAAGTGTTACTGTTTTCTGCACAAAAGCGATTCTGCGAAGCAATGTGAACACTTCTGCTTCCCAGGCACAGAGAAGGTGCTAGCAGGGAATTCTCTGCCTGCCTTTCCCCAGTGCTCTGCAAGCTCTCCAGGACAACATAAAATCTGGGGCTCTGTGCTTTCTTTCGTTCTGAACAAGTGTTACTGTTTTCTGCACAAAAGCGATTCTGCCAAGCAATGTGAACACTTCTGCTTCCCAGGCACAGAGAAGGTGCTAGCAGGGAATTCTCTGCCTGCCTTTCCCCAGTGCTCTGCAAGCTCTCCAGGACAACAACAAATCTGGGGCTCTGTGCTTTCTTTCGTTCTGAACAAGTGTTACTGTTTTCTGCACAAAAGCGATTCTGCCAAGCAATGTGAACACTTCTGCTTCCCAGGCACAGAGAAGGTGCTAGCAGGGAATTCTCTGCCTGCCTTTCCCCAGTGCTCTGCAAGCTCTCCAGGACAACAACAAATCTGGGGCTCTGTGCTTTCTTTCGTTCTGAACAAGTGTTACTGTTTTCTGCACAAAAGCGATTCTGCCAAGCAATGTGAACACTTCAGCTTCCAGGCACAGAGAAGGTGCTAGCAGGGAATTCTCTGCCTGCCTTTCCCCAGTGCTCTGCAAGCTCTCCAGGACAACAACAAATCTGGGGCTCTATGCTTTCTTTCGTTCTGAACAAGTGTTACTGTTTTCTGCACAAAAGCGATTCTGCCAAGCAATGTGAACACTTCAGCTTCCAGGCACAGAGAAGGTGCTAGCAGGGAATTCTCTGCCTGCCTTTCCCCAGTGCTCTGCAAGCTCTCCAGGACAATATAAAATCTGGGGCTCTGTGCTTTCTTTCGTTCTGAACAAGTGTTACTGTTTTCTGCACAAAAGCGATTCTGCGAAGCAATGTGAACACTTCTGCTTCCCAGGCACAGAGAAGGTGCTAGCAGGGAATTCTCTGCCTGCCTTTCCCCAGTGCTCCGCAAGCTCTCCAGGACAACAACAAATCTGGGGCTCTGTGCTTTCTTTCGTTCTGAACAAGTGTTACTGTTTTCTGCACAAAAGCGATTCTGCGAAGCAATGTGAACACTTCTGCTTCCCAGGCACAGAGAAGGTGCTAGCAGGGAATTCTCTGCCTGCCTTTCCCCAGTGCTCTGCAAGCTCTCCAGGACAACATAAAATCTGGGGCTCTGTGCTTTCTTTCGTTCTGAACAAGTGTTACTGTTTTCTGCACAAAAGCGATTCTGCGAAGCAATGTGAACACTTCTGCTTCCCAGGCACAGAGAAGGTGCTAGCAGGGAATTCTCTGCCTGCCTTTCCCCAGTGCTCTGCAAGCTCTCCAGGACAACAACAAATCTGGGGCTCTGTGCTTTCTTTCGTTCTGAACAAGTGTTACTGTTTTCTGCACAAAAGCGATTCTGCCAAGCAATGTGAACACTTCTGCTTCCCAGGCACAGAGAAGGTGCTAGCAGGGAATTCTCTGCCTGCCTTTCCCCAGTGCTCTGCAAGCTCTCCAGGACAACAACAAATCTGGGGCTCTGTGCTTTCTTTCGTTCTGAACAAGTGTTACTGTTTTCTGCACAAAAGCGATTCTGCCAAGCAATGTGAACACTTCTGCTTCCCAGGCACAGAGAAGGTGCTAGCAGGGAATTCTCTGCCTGCCTTTCCCCAGTGCTCTGCAAGCTCTCCAGGACAACAACAAATCTGGGGCTCTGTGCTTTCTTTCGTTCTGAACAAGTGTTACTGTTTTCTGCACAAAAGCGATTCTGCCAAGCAATGTGAACACTTCTGCTTCCCAGGCACAGAGAAGGTGCTAGCAGGGAATTCTCTGCCTGCCTTTCCCCAGTGCTCTGCAAGCTCTCCAGGACAACATAAAATCTGGGGCTCTGTGCTTTCTTTCGTTCTGAACAAGTGTTACTGTTTTCTGCACAAAAGCGATTCTGCGAAGCAATGTGAACACTTCTGCTTCCCAGGCACAGAGAAGGTGCTAGCAGGGAATTCTCTGCCTGCCTTTCCCCAGTGCTCTGCAAGCTCTCCAGGACAACATAAAATCTGGGTCTCTGTGCTTTCTTTCGTTCTGAACAAGTGTTACTGTTTTCTGCACAAAAGCGATTCTGCCAAGCAATGTGAACACTTCTGCTTCCCAGGCACAGAGAAGGTGCTAGCAGGGAATTCTCTGCCTGCCTTTCCCCAGTGCTCTGCAAGCTCTCCAGGACAACAACAAATCTGGGGCTCTGTGCTTTCTTTCGTTCTGAACAAGTGTTACTGTTTTCTGCACAAAAGCGATTCTGCCAAGCAATGTGAACACTTCTGCTTCCCAGGCACAGAGAAGGTGCTAGCAGGGAATTCTCTGCCTGCCTTTCCCCAGTGCTCTGCAAGCTCTCCAGGACAACAACAAATCTGGGGCTCTGTGCTTTCTTTCGTTCTGAACAAGTGTTAGTGTTTTCTGCACAAAAGCGATTCTGCGAAGCAATGTGAACACTTGTGCTTCCCAGGCACAGAGAAGGTGCTAGCAGGGAATTCTCTGCCTGCCTTTCCCCAGTGCTCTGCAAGCTCTCCAGGACAACATAAAATCTGGGGCTCTGTGCTTTCTTTCGTTCTGAACAAGTGTTACTGTTTTCTGCACAAAAGCGATTCTGCCAAGCAATGTGAACAGGCACAGAGAAGGTGCTAGCAGGGAATTCTCTGCCTGCCTTTCCCCAGTGCTCTGCAAGCTCTCCAGGACAACAACAAATCTGGGGCTCTGTGCTTTCTTTCGTTCTGAACAAGTGTTACTGTTTTCTGCACAAAAGCGATTCTGCCAAGCAATGTGAACACTTCTGCTTCCCAGGCACAGAGAAGGTGCTAGCAGGGAATTCTCTGCCTGCCTTTCCCCAGTGCTCTGCAAGCTCTCCAGGACAACATAAAATCTGGGGCTCTGTGCTTTCTTTCGTTCTGAACAAGTGTTACTGTTTTCTGCACAAAAGCGATTCTGCCAAGCAATGTGAACACTTCAGCTTCCAGGCACAGAGAAGGTGCTAGCAGGGAATTCTCTGCCTGCCTTTCCCCAGTGCTCCGCAAGCTCTCCAGGACAACAACAAATCTGGGGCTCTGTGCTTTCTTTCGTTCTGAACAAGTGTTACTGTTTTCTGCACAAAAGCGATTCTGCCAAGCAATGTGAACAGGCACAGAGAAGGTGCTAGCAGGGAATTCTCTGCCTGCCTTTCCCCAGTGCTCTGCAAGCTCTCCAGGACAACATAAAATCTGGGGCTCTGTGCTTTCTTTCGTTCTGAACAAGTGTTACTGTTTTCTGCACAAAAGCGATTCTGCCAAGCAATGTGAACACTTCTGCTTCCCAGGCACAGAGAAGGTGCTAGCAGGGAATTCTCTGCCTGCCTTTCCCCAGTGCTCTGCAAGCTCTCCAGGACAACAACAAATCTGGGGCTCTGTGCTTTCTTTCGTTCTGAACAAGTGTTACTGTTTTCTGCACAAAAGCGATTCTGCCAAGCAATGTGAACACTTCTGCTTCCCAGGCACAGAGAAGGTGCTAGCAGGGAATTCTCTGCCTGCCTTTCCCCAGTGCTCTGCAAGCTCTCCAGGACAACAACAAATCTGGGGCTCTGTGCTTTCTTTCGTTCTGAACAAGTGTTACTGTTTTCTGCACAAAAGCGATTCTGCCAAGCAATGTGAACACTTCTGCTTCCCAGGCACAGAGAAGGTGCTAGCAGGGAATTCTCTGCCTGCCTTTCCCCAGTGCTCTGCAAGCTGTCCAGGACAACATAAAATCTGGGGCTCTGTGCTTTCTTTCGTTCTGAACAAGTGTTACTGTTTTCTGCACAAAAGCGATTCTGCCAAGCAATGTGAACACTTCTGCTTCCCAGGCACAGAGAAGGTGCTAGCAGGGAATTCTCTGCCTGCCTTTCCCCAGTGCTCTGCAAGCTCTCCAGGACAACAACAAATCTGGGGCTCTGTGCTTTCTTTCGTTCTGAACAAGTGTTACTGTTTTCTGCACAAAAGCGATTCTGCCAAGCAATGTGAACACTTCAGCTTCCAGGCACAGAGAAGGTGCTAGCAGGGAATTCTCTGCCTGCCTTTCCCCAGTGCTCTGCAAGCTCTCCAGGACAACAACAAATCTGGGGCTCTGTGCTTTCTTTCGTTCTGAACAAGTGTTACTGTTTTCTGCACAAAAGCGATTCTGCCAAGCAATGTGAACAGGCACAGAGAAGGTGCTAGCAGGGAATTCTCTGCCTGCCTTTCCCCAGTGCTCTGCAAGCTCTCCAGGACAATATAAAATCTGGGGCTCTGTGCTTTCTTTCGTTCTGAACAAGTGTTACTGTTTTCTGCACAAAAGCGATTCTGCCAAGCAATGTGAACACTTCTGCTTCCCAGGCACAGAGAAGGTGCTAGCAGGGAATTCTCTGCCTGCCTTTCCCCAGTGCTCTGCAAGCTCTCCAGGACAACAACAAATCTGGGGCTCTGTGCTTTCTTTCGTTCTGAACAAGTGTTACTGTTTTCTGCACAAAAGCGATTCTGCCAAGCAATGTGAACACTTCTGCTTCCCAGGCACAGAGAAGGTGCTAGCAGGGAATTCTCTGCCTGCCTTTCCCCAGTGCTCTGCAAGCTCTCCAGGACAACATAAAATCTGGGGCTCTGTGCTTTCTTTCGTTCTGAACAAGTGTTACTGTTTTCTGCACAAAAGCGATTCTGCCAAGCAATGTGAACACTTCAGCTTCCAGGCACAGAGAAGGTGCTAGCAGGGAATTCTCTGCCTGCCTTTCCCCAGTGCTCCGCAAGCTCTCCAGGACAACAACAAATCTGGGGCTCTGTGCTTTCTTTCGTTCTGAACAAGTGTTACTGTTTTCTGCACAAAAGCGATTCTGCCAAGCAATGTGAACAGGCACAGAGAAGGTGCTAGCAGGGAATTCTCTGCCTGCCTTTCCCCAGTGCTCTGCAAGCTCTCCAGGACAACATAAAATCTGGGGCTCTGTGCTTTCTTTCGTTCTGAACAAGTGTTACTGTTTTCTGCACAAAAGCGATTCTGCGAAGCAATGTGAACACTTCTGCTTCCCAGGCACAGAGAAGGTGCTAGCAGGGAATTCTCTGCCTGCCTTTCCCCAGTGCTCTGCAAGCTCTCCAGGACAACAACAAATCTGGGGCTCTGTGCTTTCTTTCGTTCTGAACAAGTGTTACTGTTTTCTGCACAAAAGCGATTCTGCCAAGCAATGTGAACACTTCTGCTTCCCAGGCACAGAGAAGGTGCTAGCAGGGAATTCTCTGCCTGCCTTTCCCCAGTGCTCTGCAAGCTCTCCAGGACAACAACAAATCTGGGGCTCTGTGCTTTCTTTCGTTCTGAACAAGTGTTACTGTTTTCTGCACAAAAGCGATTCTGCCAAGCAATGTGAACACTTCTGCTTCCCAGGCACAGAGAAGGTGCTAGCAGGGAATTCTCTGCCTGCCTTTCCCCAGTGCTCTGCAAGCTCTCCAGGACAACATAAAATCTGGGGCTCTGTGCTTTCTTTCGTTCTGAACAAGTGTTACTGTTTTCTGCACAAAAGCGATTCTGCCAAGCAATGTGAACACTTCTGCTTCCCAGGCACAGAGAAGGTGCTAGCAGGGAATTCTCTGCCTGCCTTTCCCCAGTGCTCTGCAAGCTCTCCAGGACAACAACAAATCTGGGGCTCTGTGCTTTCTTTCGTTCTGAACAAGTGTTACTGTTTTCTGCACAAAAGCGATTCTGCCAAGCAATGTGAACAGGCACAGAGAAGGTGCTAGCAGGGAATTCTCTGCCTGCCTTTCCCCAGTGCTCTGCAAGCTCTCCAGGACAACAACAAATCTGGGGCTCTGTGCTTTCTTTCGTTCTGAACAAGTGTTACTGTTTTCTGCACAAAAGCGATTCTGCGAAGCAATGTGAACACTTCAGCTTCCAGGCACAGAGAAGGTGCTAGCAGGGAATTCTCTGCCTGCCTTTCCCCAGTGCTCTGCAAGCTCTCCAGGACAACAACAAATCTGGGGCTCTGTGCTTTCTTTCGTTCTGAACAAGTGTTACTGTTTTCTGCACAAAAGCGATTCTGCGAAGCAATGTGAACAGGCACAGAGAAGGTGCTAGCAGGGAATTCTCTGCCTGCCTTTCCCCAGTGCTCTGCAAGCTCTCCAGGACAATATAAAATCTGGGGCTCTGTGCTTTCTTTCGTTCTGAACAAGTGTTACTGTTTTCTGCACAAAAGCGATTCTGCGAAGCAATGGGAACACTTCTGCTTCCCAGGCACAGAGAAGGTGCTAGCAGGGAATTCTCTGCCTGCCTTTCCCCAGTGCTCTGCAAGCTCTCCAGGACAACAACAAATCTGGGGCTCTGTGCTTTCTTTCGTTCTGAACAAGTGTTACTGTTTTCTGCACAAAAGCGATTCTGCGAAGCAATGTGAACACTTCTGCTTCCCAGGCACAGAGAAGGTGCTAGCAGGGAATTCTCTGCCTGCCTTTCCCCAGTGCTCTGCAAGCTCTGCAGGACAACATAAAATCTGGGGCTCTGTGCTTTCTTTCGTTCTGAACAAGTGTTACTGTTTTCTGCACAAAAGCGATTCTGCGAAGCAATGTGAACACTTCTGCTTCCCAGGCACAGAGAAGGTGCTAGCAGGGAATTCTCTGCCTGCCTTTCCCCAGTGCTCTGCAAGCTCTCCAGGACAACATAAAATCTGGGGCTCTGTGCTTTCTTTCGTTCTGAACAAGTGTTACTGTTTTCTGCACAAAAGCGATTCTGCGAAGCAATGTGAACACTTCTGCTTCCCAGGCACAGAGAAGGTGCTAGCAGGGAATTCTCTGCCTGCCTTTCCCCAGTGCTCTGCAAGCTCTCCAGGACAACAACAAATCTGGGGCTCTGTGCTTTCTTTCATTTTGAACAAGTGTTACTATTTTCTGCACAAAAGCGATTCTGCGAAGCAATGTGAACACTTCTGCTTCCCAGGCACAGAGAAGGTGCTAGCAGGGAATTCTCTGCCTGCCTTTCCCCAGTGCTCTGCAAGCTCTCCAGGACAACAACAAATCTGGGGCTCTGTGCTTTCTTTCGTTCTGAACAAGTGTTACTGTTTTCTGCACAAAAGCGATTCTGCCAAGCAATGTGAACAGGCACAGAGAAGGTGCTAGCAGGGAATTCTCTGCCTGCCTTTCCCCAGTGCTCTGCAAGCTCTCCAAGACAATATAAAATCTGGGGCTCTGTGCTTTCTTTCGTTCTGAACAAGTGTTACTGTTTTCTGCACAAAAGCGATTCTGCCAAGCAATGTGAACACTTCTGCTTCCCAGGCACAGAGAAGGTGCTAGCAGGGAATTCTCTGCCTGCCTTTCCCCAGTGCTCTGCAAGCTCTCCAGGACAACAACAAATCTGGGGCTCTGTGCTTTCTTTCGTTCTGAACAAGTGTTACTGTTTTCTGCACAAAAGCGATTCTGCCAAGCAATGTGAACACTTCTGCTTCCCAGGCACAGAGAAGGTGCTAGCAGGGAATTCTCTGCCTGCCTTTCCCCAGTGGTCTGCAAGCTCTCCAGGACAACAACAAATCTGGGGCTCTGTGCTTTCTTTCGTTCTGAACAAGTGTTAGTCTTTTCTGCACAAAAGCGATTCTGCGAAGCAATGTGAACACTTCTGCTTCCCAGGCACAGAGAAGGTGCTAGCAGGGAATTCTCTGCCTGCCTTTCCCCAGTGCTCTGCAAGCTCTCCAGGACAACATAAAATCTGGGGCTCTGTGCTTTCTTTCGTTCTGAACAAGTGTTACTGTTTTCTGCACAAAAGCGATTCTGCGAAGCAATGTGAACACTTCTGCTTCCCAGGCACAGAGAAGGTGCTAGCAGGGAATTCTCTGCCTGCCTTTCCCCAGTGCTCTGCAAGCTCTCCAGGACAACATAAAATCTGGGGCTCTGTGTTTTCTTTCGTTCTGAACAAGTGTTACTGTTTTCTGCACAAAAGCGATTCTGCGAAGCAATGTGAACACTTCTGCTTCCCAGGCACAGAGAAGGTGCTAGCAGGGAATTCTCTGCCTGCCTTTCCCCAGTGCTCTGCAAGCTCTCCAGGACAACAACAAATCTGGGGCTCTGTGCTTTCTTTCGTTCTGAACAAGTGTTACTGTTTTCTGCACAAAAGCGATTCTGCCAAGCAATGTGAACACTTCTGCTTCCCAGGCACAGAGAAGGTGCTAGCAGGGAATTCTCTGCCTGCCTTTCCCCAGTGCTCTGCAAGCTCTCCAGGACAACAACAAATCTGGGGCTCTGTGCTTTCTTTCATTTTGAACAAGTGTTACTGTTTTCTGCACAAAAGCGATTCTGCCAAGCAATGTGAACACTTCTGCTTCCCAGGCACAGAGAAGGTGCTAGCAGGGAATTCTCTGCCTGCCTTTCCCCAGTGCTCTGCAAGCTCTCCAGGACAACAACAAATCTGGGGCTCTGTGCTTTCTTTCGTTCTGAACAAGTGTTACTGTTTTCTGCACAAAAGCGATTCTGCGAAGCAATGTGAACACTTCTGCTTCCCAGGCACAGAGAAGGTGCTAGCAGGGAATTCTCTGCCTGCCTTTCCCCAGTGCTCTGCAAGCTCTCCAGGACAACAACAAATCTGGGGCTCTGTGCTTTCTTTCATTTTGAACAAGTGTTACTGTTTTCTGCACAAAAGCGATTCTGCGAAGCAATGTGAACACTTCTGCTTCCCAGGCACAGAGAAGGTGCTAGCAGGGAATTCTCTGCCTGCCTTTCCCCAGTGCTCTGCAAGCTCTCCAGGACAACAACAAATCTGGGGCTCTGTGCTTTCTTTCGTTCTGAACAAGTGTTACTGTTTTCTGCACAAAAGCGATTCTGCCAAGCAATGTGAACACTTCTGCTTCCCAGGCACAGAGAAGGTGCTAGCAGGGAATTCTCTGCCTGCCTTTCCCCAGTGCTCTGCAAGCTCTCCAGGACAACAACAAATCTGGGGCTCTGTGCTTTCTTTCGTTCTGAACAAGTGTTACTGTTTTCTGCACAAAAGCGATTCTGCGAAGCAATGTGAACACTTCTGCTTCCCAGGCACAGAGAAGGTGCTAGCAGGGAATTCTCTGCCTGCCTTTCCCCAGTGCTCTGCAAGCTCTCCAGGACAACATAAAATCTGGGGCTCTGTGCTTTCTTTCGTTCTGAACAAGTGTTATGGTTTTCTGCACAAAAGCGATTCTGCCAAGCAATGTGAACACTTCTGCTTCCCAGGCACAGAGAAGGTGCTAGCAGGGAATTCTCTGCCTGCCTTTCCCCAGTGCTCTGCAAGCTCTCCAGGACAACATAAAATCTGGGGCTCTGTGCTTTCTTTCGTTCTGAACAAGTGTTACTGTTTTCTGCACAAAAGCGATTCTGCGAAGCAATGTGAACACTTCTGCTTCCCAGGCACAGAGAAGGTGCTAGCAGGGAATTCTCTGCCTGCCTTTCCCCAGTGCTCTGCAAGCTCTCCAGGACAACATAAAATCTGGGGCTCTGTGCTTTCTTTCGTTCTGAACAAGTGTTACTGTTTTCTGCACAAAAGCGGTTCTGCGAAGCAATGTGAACACTTCTGCTTCCCAGGCACAGAGAAGGTGCTAGCAGGGAATTCTCTGCCTGCCTTTCCCCAGTGCTCTGCAAGCTCTCCAGGACAACAACAAATCTGGGGCTCTGTGCTTTCTTTCATTTTGAACAAGTGTTACTGTTTTCTGCACAAAAGCGATTCTGCGAAGCAATGTGAACACTTCTGCTTCCCAGGCACAGAGAAGGTGCTAGCAGGGAATTCTCTGCCTGCCTTTCCCCAGTGCTCTGCAAGCTCTCCAGGACAACATAAAATCTGGGGCTCTGTGCTTTCTTTCGTTCTGAACAAGTGTTAGTGTTTTCTGCACAAAAGCGATTCTGCCAAGCAATGTGAACACTTCTGCTTCCCAGGCACAGAGAAGGTGCTAGCAGGGAATTCTCTGCCTGCCTTTCCCCAGTGCTCTGCAAGCTCTCCAGGACAACAACAAATCTGGGGCTCTGTGCTTTCTTTCGTTCTGAACAAGTGTTACTGTTTTCTGCACAAAAGCGATTCTGCGAAGCAATGTGAACACTTCTGCTTCCCAGGCACAGAGAAGGTGCTAGCAGGGTATTCTCTGCCTGCCTTTCCCCAGTGCTCTGCAAGCTCTCCAGGACAACATAAAATCTGGGGCTCTGTGCTTTCTTTCGTTCTGAACAAGTGTTACTGTTTTCTGCACAAAAGCGATTCTGCCAAGCAATGTGAACACTTCTGCTTCCCAGGCACAGAGAAGGTGCTAGCAGGGAATTCTCTGCCTGCCTTTCCCCAGTGCTCTGCAAGCTCTCCAGGACAACATAAAATCTGGGGCTCTGTGCTTTCTTTCGTTCTGAACAAGTGTTACTGTTTTCTGCACAAAAGCGATTCTGCCAAGCAATGTGAACACTTCTGCTTCCCAGGCACAGAGAAGGTGCTAGCAGGGAATTCTCTGCCTGCCTTTCCCCAGTGCTCTGCAAGCTCTCCAGGACAACAACAAATCTGGGGCTCTGTGCTTTCTTTCGTTCTGAACAAGTGTTACTGTTTTCTGCACAAAAGCGATTCTGCCAAGCAATGTGAACACTTCTGCTTCCCAGGCACAGAGAAGGTGCTAGCAGGGAATTCTCTGCCTGCCTTTCCCCAGTGCTCTGCAAGCTCTCCAGGACAACAACAAATCTGGGGCTCTGTGCTTTCTTTCGTTCTGAACAAGTGTTACTGTTTTCTGCACAAAAGCGATTCTGCGAAGCAATGTGAACACTTCTGCTTCCCAGGCACAGAGAAGGTGCTAGCAGGGAATTCTCTGCCTGCCTTTCCCCAGTGCTCTGCAAGCTCTCCAGGACAACATAAAATCTGGGGCTCTGTGCTTTCTTTCGTTCTGAACAAGTGTTACTGTTTTCTGCACAAAAGCGATTCTGCCAAGCAATGTGAACACTTCTGCTTCCCAGGCACAGAGAAGGTGCTAGCAGGGAATTCTCTGCCTGCCTTTCCCCAGTGCTCTGCAAGCTCTCCAGGACAACAACAAATCTGGGGCTCTGTGCTTTCTTTCGTTCTGAACAAGTGTTACTGTTTTCTGCACAAAAGCGATTCTGCCAAGCAATGTGAACACTTCTGCTTCCCAGGCACAGAGAAGGTGCTAGCAGGGAATTCTCTGCCTGCCTTTCCCCAGTGCTCTGCAAGCTCTCCAGGACAACAACAAATCTGGGGCTCTGTGCTTTCTTTCGTTCTGAACAAGTGTTACTGTTTTCTGCACAAAAGCGATTCTGCCAAGCAATGTGAACACTTCAGCTTCCAGGCACAGAGAAGGTGCTAGCAGGGAATTCTCTGCCTGCCTTTCCCCAGTGCTCTGCAAGCTCTCCAGGACAACAACAAATCTGGGGCTCTATGCTTTCTTTCGTTCTGAACAAGTGTTACTGTTTTCTGCACAAAAGCGATTCTGCCAAGCAATGTGAACACTTCAGCTTCCAGGCACAGAGAAGGTGCTAGCAGGGAATTCTCTGCCTGCCTTTCCCCAGTGCTCTGCAAGCTCTCCAGGACAATATAAAATCTGGGGCTCTGTGCTTTCTTTCGTTCTGAACAAGTGTTACTGTTTTCTGCACAAAAGCGATTCTGCGAAGCAATGTGAACACTTCTGCTTCCCAGGCACAGAGAAGGTGCTAGCAGGGAATTCTCTGCCTGCCTTTCCCCAGTGCTCCGCAAGCTCTCCAGGACAACAACAAATCTGGGGCTCTGTGCTTTCTTTCGTTCTGAACAAGTGTTACTGTTTTCTGCACAAAAGCGATTCTGCGAAGCAATGTGAACACTTCTGCTTCCCAGGCACAGAGAAGGTGCTAGCAGGGAATTCTCTGCCTGCCTTTCCCCAGTGCTCTGCAAGCTCTCCAGGACAACATAAAATCTGGGGCTCTGTGCTTTCTTTCGTTCTGAACAAGTGTTACTGTTTTCTGCACAAAAGCGATTCTGCGAAGCAATGTGAACACTTCTGCTTCCCAGGCACAGAGAAGGTGCTAGCAGGGAATTCTCTGCCTGCCTTTCCCCAGTGCTCTGCAAGCTCTCCAGGACAACAACAAATCTGGGGCTCTGTGCTTTCTTTCGTTCTGAACAAGTGTTACTGTTTTCTGCACAAAAGCGATTCTGCCAAGCAATGTGAACACTTCTGCTTCCCAGGCACAGAGAAGGTGCTAGCAGGGAATTCTCTGCCTGCCTTTCCCCAGTGCTCTGCAAGCTCTCCAGGACAACAACAAATCTGGGGCTCTGTGCTTTCTTTCGTTCTGAACAAGTGTTACTGTTTTCTGCACAAAAGCGATTCTGCCAAGCAATGTGAACACTTCTGCTTCCCAGGCACAGAGAAGGTGCTAGCAGGGAATTCTCTGCCTGCCTTTCCCCAGTGCTCTGCAAGCTCTCCAGGACAACAACAAATCTGGGGCTCTGTGCTTTCTTTCGTTCTGAACAAGTGTTACTGTTTTCTGCACAAAAGCGATTCTGCCAAGCAATGTGAACACTTCTGCTTCCCAGGCACAGAGAAGGTGCTAGCAGGGAATTCTCTGCCTGCCTTTCCCCAGTGCTCTGCAAGCTCTCCAGGACAACATAAAATCTGGGGCTCTGTGCTTTCCTTCGTTCTGAACAACTGTTACTGTTTTCTGCACAAAAGCGATTCTGCGAAGCAATGTGAACACTTCTGCTTCCCAGGCACAGAGAAGGTGCTAGCAGGGAATTCTCTGCCTGCCTTTCCCCAGTGCTCTGCAAGCTCTCCAGGACAACATAAAATCTGGGTCTCTGTGCTTTCTTTCTTTCTGAACAAGTGTTACTGTTTTCTGCACAAAAGCGATTCTGCGAAGCAATGTGAACACTTCTGCTTCCCAGGCACAGAGAAGGTGCTAGCAGGGAATTCTCTGCCTGCCTTTCCCCAGTGCTCTGCAAGCTCTCCAGGACAACAACAAATCTGGGGCTCTGTGCTTTCTTTCGTTCTGAACAAGTGTTACTGTTTTCTGCACAAAAGCGATTCTGCCAAGCAATGTGAACACTTCTGCTTCCCAGGCACAGAGAAGGTGCTAGCAGGGAATTCTCTGCCTGCCTTTCCCCAGTGCTCTGCAAGCTCTCCAGGACAACAACAAATCTGGGGCTCTGTGCTTTCTTTCGTTCTGAACAAGTGTTACTGTTTTCTGCACAAAAGCGATTCTGCCAAGCAATGTGAACACTTCTGCTTCCCAGGCACAGAGAAGGTGCTAGCAGGGAATTCTCTGCCTGCCTTTCCCCAGTGCTCTGCAAGCTCTCCAGGACAACATAAAATCTGGGGCTCTGTGCTTTCTTTCGTTCTGAACAAGTGTTACTGTTTTCTGCACAAAAGCGATTCTGCCAAGCAATGTGAACAGGCACAGAGAAGGTGCTAGCAGGGAATTCTCTGCCTGCCTTTCCCCAGTGCTCTGCAAGCTCTCCAGGACAACAACAAATCTGGGGCTCTGTGCTTTCTTTCGTTCTGAACAAGTGTTAGTGTTTTCTGCACAAAAGCGATTCTGCCAAGCAATGTGAACACTTCTGCTTCCCAGGCACAGAGAAGGTGCTAGCAGGGAATTCTCTGCCTGCCTTTCCCCAGTGCTCTGCAAGCTCTCCAGGACAACATAAAATCTGGGGCTCTGTGCTTTCTTTCGTTCTGAACAAGTGTTACTGTTTTCTGCACAAAAGCGATTCTGCCAAGCAATGTGAACACTTCAGCTTCCAGGCACAGAGAAGGTGCTAGCAGGGAATTCTCTGCCTGCCTTTCCCCAGTGCTCCGCAAGCTCTCCAGGACAACAACAAATCTGGGGCTCTGTGCTTTCTTTCGTTCTGAACAAGTGTTACTGTTTTCTGCACAAAAGCGATTCTGCCAAGCAATGTGAACAGGCACAGAGAAGGTGCTAGCAGGGAATTCTCTGCCTGCCTTTCCCCAGTGCTCTGCAAGCTCTCCAGGACAACATAAAATCTGGGGCTCTGTGCTTTCTTTCGTTCTGAACAAGTGTTACTGTTTTCTGCACAAAAGCGATTCTGCGAAGCAATGTGAACACTTCTGCTTCCCAGGCACAGAGAAGGTGCTAGCAGGGAATTCTCTGCCTGCCTTTCCCCAGTGCTCTGCAAGCTCTCCAGGACAACATAAAATCTGGGGCTCTGTGCTTTCTTTCGTTCTGAACAAGTGTTACTGTTTTCTGCACAAAAGCGATTCTGCGAAGCAATGTGAACACTTCTGCTTCCCAGGCACAGAGAAGGTGCTAGCAGGGAATTCTCTGCCTGCCTTTCCCCAGTGCTCTGCAAGCTCTCCAGGACAACAACAAATCTGGGGCTCTGTGCTTTCTTTCGTTCTGAACAAGTGTTACTGTTTTCTGCACAAAAGCGATTCTGCCAAGCAATGTGAACACTTCTGCTTCCCAGGCACAGAGAAGGTGCTAGCAGGGAATTCTCTGCCTGCCTTTCCCCAGTGCTCTGCAAGCTCTCCAGGACAACAACAAATCTGGGGCTCTGTGCTTTCTTTCGTTCTGAACAAGTGTTACTGTTTTCTGCACAAAAGCGATTCTGCCAAGCAATGTGAACACTTCTGCTTCCCAGGCACAGAGAAGGTGCTAGCAGGGAATTCTCTGCCTGCCTTTCCCCAGTGCTCTGCAAGCTCTCCAGGACAACATAAAATCTGGGGCTCTGTGCTTTCTTTCGTTCTGAACAAGTGTTACTGTTTTCTGCACAAAAGCGATTCTGCCAAGCAATGTGAACAGGCACAGAGAAGGTGCTAGCAGGGAATTCTCTGCCTGCCTTTCCCCAGTGCTCTGCAAGCTCTCCAGGACAACAACAAATCTGGGGCTCTGTGCTTTCTTTCGTTCTGAACAAGTGTTACTGTTTTCTGCACAAAAGCGATTCTGCCAAGCAATGTGAACACTTCTGCTTCCCAGGCACAGAGAAGGTGCTAGCAGGGAATTCTCTGCCTGCCTTTCCCCAGTGCTCTGCAAGCTCTCCAGGACAACAACAAATCTGGGGCTCTGTGCTTTCTTTCGTTCTGAACAAGTGTTACTGTTTTCTGCACAAAAGCGATTCTGCCAAGCAATGTGAACACTTCTGCTTCCCAGGCACAGAGAAGGTGCTAGCAGGGAATTCTCTGCCTGCCTTTCCCCAGTGCTCTGCAAGCTCTCCAGGACAACATAAAATCTGGGGCTCTGTGCTTTCTTTCGTTCTGAACAAGTGTTAGTGTTTTCTGCACAAAAGCGATTCTGCCAAGCAATGTGAACACTTCTGCTTCCCAGGCACAGAGAAGGTGCTAGCAGGGAATTCTCTGCCTGCCTTTCCCCAGTGCTCTGCAAGCTCTCCAGGACAACAACAAATCTGGGGCTCTGTGCTTTCTTTCGTTCTGAACAAGTGTTACTGTTTTCTGCACAAAAGCGATTCTGCCAAGCAATGTGAACAGGCACAGAGAAGGTGCTAGCAGGGAATTCTCTGCCTGCCTTTCCCCAGTGCTCTGCAAGCTCTCCAGGACAACATAAAATCTGGGGCTCTGTGCTTTCTTTCGTTCTGAACAAGTGTTACTGTTTTCTGCACAAAAGCGATTCTGCCAAGCAATGTGAACACTTGTGCTTCCCAGGCACAGAGAAGGTGCTAGCAGGGAATTCTCTGCCTGCCTTTCCCCAGTGCTCTGCAAGCTCTCCAGGACAACAACAAATCTGGGGCTCTGTGCTTTCTTTCGTTCTGAACAAGTGTTACTGTTTTCTGCACAAAAGCGATTCTGCCAAGCAATGTGAACAGGCACAGAGAAGGTGCTAGCAGGGAATTCTCTGCCTGCCTTTCCCCAGTGCTCTGCAAGCTCTCCAGGACAATATAAAATCTGGGGCTCTGTGCTTTCTTTCGTTCTGAACAAGTGTTACTGTTTTCTGCACAAAAGCGATTCTGCGAAGCAATGTGAACACTTCTGCTTCCCAGGCACAGAGAAGGTGCTAGCAGGGAATTCTCTGCCTGCCTTTCCCCAGTGCTCTGCAAGCTCTCCAGGACAACATAAAATCTGGGGCTCTGTGCTTTCTTTCGTTCTGAACAAGTGTTACTGTTTTCTGCACAAAAGCGATTCTGCGAAGCAATGTGAACACTTCTGCTTCCCAGGCACAGAGAAGGTGCTAGCAGGGAATTCTCTGCCTGCCTTTCCCCAGTGCTCTGCAAGCTCTCCAGGACAACATAAAATCTGGGTCTCTGTGCTTTCTTTCGTTCTGAACAAGTGTTACTGTTTTCTGCACAAAAGCGATTCTGCGAAGCAATGTGAACACTTCTGCTTCCCAGGCACAGAGAAGGTGCTAGCAGGGAATTCTCTGCCTGCCTTTCCCCAGTGCTCTGCAAGCTCTCCAGGACAACAACAAATCTGGGGCTCTGTGCTTTCTTTCGTTCTGAACAAGTGTTACTGTTTTCTGCACAAAAGCGATTCTGCCAAGCAATGTGAACACTTCTGCTTCCCAGGCACAGAGAAGGTGCTAGCAGGGAATTCTCTGCCTGCCTTTCCCCAGTGCTCTGCAAGCTCTCCAGGACAACAACAAATCTGGGGCTCTGTGCTTTCTTTCGTTCTGAACAAGTGTTACTGTTTTCTGCACAAAAGCGATTCTGCCAAGCAATGTGAACACTTCTGCTTCCCAGGCACAGAGAAGGTGCTAGCAGGGAATTCTCTGCCTGCCTTTCCCCAGTGCTCTGCAAGCTCTCCAGGACAACATAAAATCTGGGGCTCTGTGCTTTCTTTCGTTCTGAACAAGTGTTACTGTTTTCTGCACAAAAGCGATTCTGCCAAGCAATGTGAACAGGCACAGAGAAGGTGCTAGCAGGGAATTCTCTGCCTGCCTTTCCCCAGTGCTCTGCAAGCTCTCCAGGACAACAACAAATCTGGGGCTCTGTGCTTTCTTTCGTTCTGAACAAGTGTTACTGTTTTCTGCACAAAAGCGATTCTGCCAAGCAATGTGAACACTTCTGCTTCCCAGGCACAGAGAAGGTGCTAGCAGGGAATTCTTTGCCTGCCTTTCCATCAGTGCTCTGCAAGCTCTCCAGGACAACATAAAATCTGGGGCTCTGTGCTTTCTTTCGTTCTGAACAAGTGTTACTGTTTTCTGCACAAAAGCGATTCTGCCAAGCAATGTGAACACTTCAGCTTCCAGGCACAGAGAAGGTGCTAGCAGGGAATTCTCTGCCTGCCTTTCCCCAGTGCTCCGCAAGCTCTCCAGGACAACAACAAATCTGGGGCTCTGTGCTTTCTTTCGTTCTGAACAAGTGTTACTGTTTTCTGCACAAAAGCGATTCTGCCAAGCAATGTGAACAGGCACAGAGAAGGTGCTAGCAGGGAATTCTCTGCCTGCCTTTCCCCAGTGCTCTGCAAGCTCTCCAGGACAACATAAAATCTGGGGCTCTGTGCTTTCTTTCGTTCTGAACAAGTGTTACTGTTTTCTGCACAAAAGCGATTCTGCCAAGCAATGTGAACACTTCTGCTTCCCAGGCACAGAGAAGGTGCTAGCAGGGAATTCTCTGCCTGCCTTTCCCCAGTGCTCTGCAAGCTCTCCAGGACAACAACAAATCTGGGGCTCTGTGCTTTCTTTCGTTCTGAACAAGTGTTACTGTTTTCTGCACAAAAGCGATTCTGCCAAGCAATGTGAACACTTCTGCTTCCCAGGCACAGAGAAGGTGCTAGCAGGGAATTCTCTGCCTGCCTTTCCCCAGTGCTCTGCAAGCTCTCCAGGACAACAACAAATCTGGGGCTCTGTGCTTTCTTTCGTTCTGAACAAGTGTTACTGTTTTCTGCACAAAAGCGATTCTGCCAAGCAATGTGAACACTTCTGCTTCCCAGGCACAGAGAAGGTGCTAGCAGGGAATTCTCTGCCTGCCTTTCCCCAGTGCTCTGCAAGCTCTCCAGGACAACATAAAATCTGGGGCTCTGTGCTTTCTTTCGTTCTGAACAAGTGTTAGTGTTTTCTGCACAAAAGCGATTCTGCCAAGCAATGTGAACACTTCTGCTTCCCAGGCACAGAGAAGGTGCTAGCAGGGAATTCTCTGCCTGCCTTTCCCCAGTGCTCTGCAAGCTCTCCAGGACAACAACAAATCTGGGGCTCTGTGCTTTCTTTCGTTCTGAACAAGTGTTACTGTTTTCTGCACAAAAGCGATTCTGCCAAGCAATGTGAACAGGCACAGAGAAGGTGCTAGCAGGGAATTCTCTGCCTGCCTTTCCCCAGTGCTCTGCAAGCTCTCCAGGACAACAACAAATCTGGGGCTCTGTGCTTTCTTTCGTTCTGAACAAGTGTTACTGTTTTCTGCACAAAAGCGATTCTGCCAAGCAATGTGAACACTTCAGCTTCCAGGCACAGAGAAGGTGCTAGCAGGGAATTCTCTGCCTGCCTTTCCCCAGTGCTCTGCAAGCTCTCCAGGACAACAACAAATCTGGGGCTCTGTGCTTTCTTTCGTTCTGAACAAGTGTTACTGTTTTCTGCACAAAAGCGATTCTGCCAAGCAATGTGAACAGGCACAGAGAAGGTGCTAGCAGGGAATTCTCTGCCTGCCTTTCCCCAGTGCTCTGCAAGCTCTCCAGGACAATATAAAATCTGGGGCTCTGTGCTTTCTTTCGTTCTGAACAAGTGTTACTGTTTTCTGCACAAAAGCGATTCTGCGAAGCAATGTGAACACTTCTGCTTCCCAGGCACAGAGAAGGTGCTAGCAGGGAATTCTCTGCCTGCCTTTCCCCAGTGCTCTGCAAGCTCTCCAGGACAACAACAAATCTGGGGCTCTGTGCTTTCTTTCGTTCTGAACAAGTGTTACTGTTTTCTGCACAAAAGCGATTCTGCGAAGCAATGTGAACACTTCTGCTTCCCAGGCACAGAGAAGGTGCTAGCAGGGAATTCTCTGCCTGCCTTTCCCCAGTGCTCTGCAAGCTCTGCAGGACAACATAAAATCTGGGGCTCTGTGCTTTCTTTCGTTCTGAACAAGTGTTACTGTTTTCTGCACAAAAGCGATTCTGCGAAGCAATGTGAACACTTCTGCTTCCCAGGCACAGAGAAGGTGCTAGCAGGGAATTCTCTGCCTGCCTTTCCCCAGTGCTCTGCAAGCTCTCCAGGACAACATAAAATCTGGGGCTCTGTGCTTTCTTTCGTTCTGAACAAGTGTTACTGTTTTCTGCACAAAAGCGATTCTGCGAAGCAATGTGAACACTTCTGCTTCCCAGGCACAGAGAAGGTGCTAGCAGGGAATTCTCTGCCTGCCTTTCCCCAGTGCTCTGCAAGCTCTCCAGGACAACAACAAATCTGGGGCTCTGTGCTTTCTTTCATTTTGAACAAGTGTTACTATTTTCTGCACAAAAGCGATTCTGCGAAGCAATGTGAACACTTCTGCTTCCCAGGCACAGAGAAGGTGCTAGCAGGGAATTCTCTGCCTGCCTTTCCCCAGTGCTCTGCAAGCTCTCCAGGACAACAACAAATCTGGGGCTCTGTGCTTTCTTTCGTTCTGAACAAGTGTTACTGTTTTCTGCACAAAAGCGATTCTGCCAAGCAATGTGAACAGGCACAGAGAAGGTGCTAGCAGGGAATTCTCTGCCTGCCTTTCCCCAGTGCTCTGCAAGCTCTCCAGGACAACAACAAATCTGGGGCTCTGTGCTTTCTTTCGTTCTGAACAAGTGTTACTGTTTTCTGCACAAAAGCGATTCTGCCAAGCAATGTGAACACTTCTGCTTCCCAGGCACAGAGAAGGTGCTAGCAGGGAATTCTCTGCCTGCCTTTCCCCAGTGCTCTGCAAGCTCTCCAGGACAACAACAAATCTGGGGCTCTGTGCTTTCTTTCGTTCTGAACAAGTGTTACTGTTTTCTGCACAAAAGCGATTCTGCCAAGCAATGTGAACACTTCTGCTTCCCAGGCACAGAGAAGGTGCTAGCAGGGAATTCTCTGCCTGCCTTTCCCCAGTGCTCTGCAAGCTCTCCAGGACAACAACAAATCTGGGGCTCTGTGCTTTCTTTCGTTCTGAACAAGTGTTACTGTTTTCTGCACAAAAGCGATTCTGCCAAGCAATGTGAACACTTCTGCTTCCCAGGCACAGAGAAGGTGCTAGCAGGGAATTCTCTGCCTGCCTTTCCCCAGTGCTCTGCAAGCTCTCCAGGACAACATAAAATCTGGGGCTCTGTGCTTTCTTTCGTTCTGAACAAGTGTTACTGTTTTCTGCACAAAAGCGATTCTGCGAAGCAATGTGAACACTTCTGCTTCCCAGGCACAGAGAAGGTGCTAGCAGGGAATTCTCTGCCTGCCTTTCCCCAGTGCTCTGCAAGCTCTCCAGGACAACAACAAATCTGGGGCTCTGTGCTTTCTTTCGTTCTGAACAAGTGTTACTGTTTTCTGCACAAAAGCGATTCTGCGAAGCAATGTGAACACTTCTGCTTCCCAGGCACAGAGAAGGTGCTAGCAGGGAATTCTCTGCCTGCCTTTCCCCAGTGCTCTGCAAGCTCTCCAGGACAACAACAAATCTGGGGCTCTGTGCTTTCTTTCATTTTGAACAAGTGTTACTGTTTTCTGCACAAAAGCGATTCTGCCAAGCAATGTGAACACTTCTGCTTCCCAGGCACAGAGAAGGTGCTAGCAGGGAATTCTCTGCCTGCCTTTCCCCAGTGCTCTGCAAGCTCTCCAGGACAACAACAAATCTGGGGCTCTGTGCTTTCTTTCGTTCTGAACAAGTGTTACTGTTTTCTGCACAAAAGCGATTCTGCGAAGCAATGTGAACACTTCTGCTTCCCAGGCACAGAGAAGGTGCTAGCAGGGAATTCTCTGCCTGCCTTTCCCCAGTGCTCTGCAAGCTCTCCAGGACAACAACAAATCTGGGGCTCTGTGCTTTCTTTCATTTTGAACAAGTGTTACTGTTTTCTGCACAAAAGCGATTCTGCGAAGCAATGTGAACACTTCTGCTTCCCAGGCACAGAGAAGGTGCTAGCAGGGAATTCTCTGCCTGCCTTTCCCCAGTGCTCTGCAAGCTCTCCAGGACAACAACAAATCTGGGGCTCTGTGCTTTCTTTCGTTCTGAACAAGTGTTACTGTTTTCTGCACAAAAGCGATTCTGCCAAGCAATGTGAACACTTCTGCTTCCCAGGCACAGAGAAGGTGCTAGCAGGGAATTCTCTGCCTGCCTTTCCCCAGTGCTCTGCAAGCTCTCCAGGACAACAACAAATCTGGGGCTCTGTGCTTTCTTTCGTTCTGAACAAGTGTTACTGTTTTCTGCACAAAAGCGATTCTGCGAAGCAATGTGAACACTTCTGCTTCCCAGGCACAGAGAAGGTGCTAGCAGGGAATTCTCTGCCTGCCTTTCCCCAGTGCTCTGCAAGCTCTCCAGGACAACATAAAATCTGGGGCTCTGTGCTTTCTTTCGTTCTGAACAAGTGTTATGGTTTTCTGCACAAAAGCGATTCTGCCAAGCAATGTGAACACTTCTGCTTCCCAGGCACAGAGAAGGTGCTAGCAGGGAATTCTCTGCCTGCCTTTCCCCAGTGCTCTGCAAGCTCTCCAGGACAACATAAAATCTGGGGCTCTGTGCTTTCTTTCGTTCTGAACAAGTGTTACTGTTTTCTGCACAAAAGCGATTCTGCGAAGCAATGTGAACACTTCTGCTTCCCAGGCACAGAGAAGGTGCTAGCAGGGAATTCTCTGCCTGCCTTTCCCCAGTGCTCTGCAAGCTCTCCAGGACAACATAAAATCTGGGGCTCTGTGCTTTCTTTCGTTCTGAACAAGTGTTACTGTTTTCTGCACAAAAGCGGTTCTGCGAAGCAATGTGAACACTTCTGCTTCCCAGGCACAGAGAAGGTGCTAGCAGGGAATTCTCTGCCTGCCTTTCCCCAGTGCTCTGCAAGCTCTCCAGGACAACAACAAATCTGGGGCTCTGTGCTTTCTTTCATTTTGAACAAGTGTTACTGTTTTCTGCACAAAAGCGATTCTGCGAAGCAATGTGAACACTTCTGCTTCCCAGGCACAGAGAAGGTGCTAGCAGGGAATTCTCTGCCTGCCTTTCCCCAGTGCTCTGCAAGCTCTCCAGGACAACATAAAATCTGGGGCTCTGTGCTTTCTTTCGTTCTGAACAAGTGTTAGTGTTTTCTGCACAAAAGCGATTCTGCCAAGCAATGTGAACACTTCTGCTTCCCAGGCACAGAGAAGGTGCTAGCAGGGAATTCTCTGCCTGCCTTTCCCCAGTGCTCTGCAAGCTCTCCAGGACAACAACAAATCTGGGGCTCTGTGCTTTCTTTCGTTCTGAACAAGTGTTACTGTTTTCTGCACAAAAGCGATTCTGCGAAGCAATGTGAACACTTCTGCTTCCCAGGCACAGAGAAGGTGCTAGCAGGGTATTCTCTGCCTGCCTTTCCCCAGTGCTCTGCAAGCTCTCCAGGACAACATAAAATCTGGGGCTCTGTGCTTTCTTTCGTTCTGAACAAGTGTTACTGTTTTCTGCACAAAAGCGATTCTGCCAAGCAATGTGAACACTTCTGCTTCCCAGGCACAGAGAAGGTGCTAGCAGGGAATTCTCTGCCTGCCTTTCCCCAGTGCTCTGCAAGCTCTCCAGGACAACATAAAATCTGGGGCTCTGTGCTTTCTTTCGTTCTGAACAAGTGTTAGTGTTTTCTGCACAAAAGCGATTCTGCCAAGCAATGTGAACACTTCTGCTTCCCAGGCACAGAGAAGGTGCTAGCAGGGAATTCTCTGCCTGCCTTTCCCCAGTGCTCTGCAAGCTCTCCAGGACAACAACAAATCTGGGGCTCTGTGCTTTCTTTCGTTCTGAACAAGTGTTACTGTTTTCTGCACAAAAGCGATTCTGCCAAGCAATGTGAACACTTCTGCTTCCCAGGCACAGAGAAGGTGCTAGCAGGGAATTCTCTGCCTGCCTTTCCCCAGTGCTCTGCAAGCTCTCCAGGACAACAACAAATCTGGGGCTCTGTGCTTTCTTTCGTTCTGAACAAGTGTTACTGTTTTCTGCACAAAAGCGATTCTGCGAAGCAATGTGAACACTTCTGCTTCCCAGGCACAGAGAAGGTGCTAGCAGGGAATTCTCTGCCTGCCTTTCCCCAGTGCTCTGCAAGCTCTCCAGGACAACATAAAATCTGGGGCTCTGTGCTTTCTTTCGTTCTGAACAAGTGTTACTGTTTTCTGCACAAAAGCGATTCTGCCAAGCAATGTGAACACTTCTGCTTCCCAGGCACAGAGAAGGTGCTAGCAGGGAATTCTCTGCCTGCCTTTCCCCAGTGCTCTGCAAGCTCTCCAGGACAACAACAAATCTGGGGCTCTGTGCTTTCTTTCGTTCTGAACAAGTGTTACTGTTTTCTGCACAAAAGCGATTCTGCCAAGCAATGTGAACACTTCTGCTTCCCAGGCACAGAGAAGGTGCTAGCAGGGAATTCTCTGCCTGCCTTTCCCCAGTGCTCTGCAAGCTCTCCAGGACAACAACAAATCTGGGGCTCTGTGCTTTCTTTCATTTTGAACAAGTTTTACTGTTTTCTGCACAAAAGCGATTCTGCCAAGCAATGTGAACACTTCTGCTTCCCAGGCACAGAGAAGGTGCTAGCAGGGAATTCTCTGCCTGCCTTTCCCCAGTGCTCTGCAAGCTCTCCAGGACAACATAAAATCTGGGTCTCTGTGCTTTCTTTCGTTCTGAACAAGTGTTACTGTTTTCTGCACAAAAGCGATTCTGCGAAGCAATGTGAACACTTCTGCTTCCCAGGCACAGAGAAGGTGCTAGCAGGGAATTCTCTGCCTGCCTTTCCCCAGTGCTCTGCAAGCTCTCCAGGACAACAACAAATCTGGGGCTCTGTGCTTTCTTTCGTTCTGAACAAGTGTTACTGTTTTCTGCACAAAAGCGATTCTGCCAAGCAATGTGAACACTTCTGCTTCCCAGGCACAGAGAAGGTGCTAGCAGGGAATTCTCTGCCTGCCTTTCCCCAGTGCTCTGCAAGCTCTCCAGGACAACAACAAATCTGGGGCTCTGTGCTTTCTTTCGTTCTGAACAAGTGTTACTGTTTTCTGCACAAAAGCGATTCTGCCAAGCAATGTGAACAGTTCTGCTTCCCAGGCACAGAGAAGGTGCTAGCAGGGAATTCTCTGCCTGCCTTTCCCCAGTGCTCTGCAAGCTCTCCAGGACAACATAAAATCTGGGGCTCTGTGCTTTCTTTCGTTCTGAACAAGTGTTAGTGTTTTCTGCACAAAAGCGATTCTGCCAAGCAATGTGAACAGGCACAGAGAAGGTGCTAGCAGGGAATTCTCTGCCTGCCTTTCCCCAGTGCTCTGCAAGCTCTCCAGGACAACATAAAATCTGGGGCTCTGTGCTTTCTTTCGTTCTGAACAAGTGTTACTGTTTTCTGCACAAAAGCGATTCTGCCAAGCAATGTGAACAGTTCTGCTTCCCAGGCACAGAGAAGGTGCTAGCAGGGAATTCTCTGCCTGCCTTTCCCCAGTGCTCTGCAAGCTCTCCAGGACAACATAAAATCTGGGGCTCTGTGCTTTCTTTCGTTCTGAACAAGTGTTAGTGTTTTCTGCACAAAAGCGATTCTGCCAAGCAATGTGAACACTTCTGCTTCCAGGCACAGAGAAGGTGCTAGCAGGGAATTCTCTGCCTGCCTTTCCCCAGTGCTCCGTAAGCTCTCCAGGACAACATAAAATCTGGGGCTCTGTGCTTTCTTTCGTTCTGAACAAGTGTTACTGTTTTCTGCACAAAAGCGATTCTGCCAAGCAATGTGAACAGGCACAGAGAAGGTGCTAGCAGGGAATTCTCTGCCTGCCTTTCCCCAGTGCTCTGCAAGCTCTCCAGGACAACATAAAATCTGGGGCTCTGTGCTTTCTTTCGTTCTGAACAAGTGTTACTGTTTTCTGCACAAAAGCGATTCTGCGAAGCAATGTGAACACTTCAGCTTCCAGGCACAGAGAAGGTGCTAGCAGGGAATTCTCTGCCTGCCTTTCCCCAGTGCTCCGCAAGCTCTCCAGGACAACAACAAATCTGGGGCTCTGTGCTTTCTTTCGTTCTGAACAAGTGTTACTGTTTTCTGCACAAAAGCGATTCTGCCAAGCAATGTGAACACTTCTGCTTCCCAGGCACAGAGAAGGTGCTAGCAGGGAATTCTCTGCCTGCCTTTCCCCAGTGCTCTGCAAGCTCTCCAGGACAACATAAAATCTGGGGCTCTGTGCTTTCTTTCGTTCTGAACAAGTGTTACTGTTTTCTGCACAAAAGCGATTCTGCGAAGCAATGTGAACACTTGTGCTTCCCAGGCACAGAGAAGGTGCTAGCAGGGAATTCTCTGCCTGCCTTTCCCCAGTGCTCTGCAAGCTCTCCAGGACAACATAAAATCTGGGGCTCTGTGCTTTCTTTCGTTCTGAACAAGTGTTACTGTTTTCTGCACAAAAGCGATTCTGCCAAGCAATGTGAACACTTCTGCTTCCCAGGCACAGAGAAGGTGCTAGCAGGGAATTCTCTGCCTGCCTTTCCCCAGTGCTCTGCAAGCTCTCCAGGACAACAACAAATCTGGGGCTCTGTGCTTTCTTTCGTTCTGAACAAGTGTTACTGTTTTCTGCACAAAAGCGATTCTGCCAAGCAATGTGAACACTTCTGCTTCCCAGGCACAGAGAAGGTGCTAGCAGGGAATTCTCTGCCTGCCTTTCCCCAGTGCTCTGCAAGCTCTCCAGGACAACAACAAATCTGGGGCTCTGTGCTTTCTTTCGTTCTGAACAAGTGTTACTGTTTTCTGCACAAAAGCGATTCTGCGAAGCAATGTGAACACTTCTGCTTCCCAGGCACAGAGAAGGTGCTAGCAGGGAATTCTCTGCCTGCCTTTCCCCAGTGCTCTGCAAGCTCTCCAGGACAACATAAAATCTGGGGCTCTGTGCTTTCTTTCGTTCTGAACAAGTGTTACTGTTTTCTGCACAAAAGCGATTCTGCGAAGCAATGTGAACACTTCTGCTTCCCAGGCACAGAGAAGGTGCTAGCAGGGAATTCTCTGCCTGCCTTTCCCCAGTGCTCTGCAAGCTCTCCAGGACAACAACAAATCTGGGGCTCTGTGCTTTCTTTCGTTCTGAACAAGTGTTACTGTTTTCTGCACAAAAGCGATTCTGCCAAGCAATGTGAACACTTCTGCTTCCCAGGCACAGAGAAGGTGCTAGCAGGGAATTCTCTGCCTGCCTTTCCCCAGTGCTCTGCAAGCTCTCCAGGACAACAACAAATCTGGGGCTCTGTGCTTTCTTTCGTTCTGAACAAGTGTTACTGTTTTCTGCACAAAAGCGATTCTGCGAAGCAATGTGAACACTTCTGCTTCCCAGGCACAGAGAAGGTGCTAGCAGGGAATTCTCTGCCTGCCTTTCCCCAGTGCTCTGCAAGCTCTCCAGGACAACATAAAATCTGGGGCTCTGTGCTTTCTTTCGTTCTGAACAAGTGTTACTGTTTTCTGCACAAAAGCGATTCTGCCAAGCAATGTGAACAGGCACAGAGAAGGTGCTAGCAGGGAATTCTCTGCCTGCCTTTCCCCAGTGCTCTGCAAGCTCTCCAGGACAACATAAAATCTGGGGCTCTGTGCTTTCTTTCGTTCTGAACAAGTGTTACTGTTTTCTGCACAAAAGCGATTCTGCCAAGCAATGTGAACAGTTCTGCTTCCCAGGCACAGAGAAGGTGCTAGCAGGGAATTCTCTGCCTGCCTTTCCCCAGTGCTCTGCAAGCTCTCCAGGACAACATAAAATCTGGGGCTCTGTGCTTTCTTTCGTTCTGAACAAGTGTTAGTGTTTTCTGCACAAAAGCGATTCTGCCAAGCAATGTGAACACTTCAGCTTCCAGGCACAGAGAAGGTGCTAGCAGGGAATTCTCTGCCTGCCTTTCCCCAGTGCTCCGTAAGCTCTCCAGGACAACATAAAATCTGGGGCTCTGTGCTTTCTTTCGTCCTGAACAAGTGTTACTGTTTTCTGCACAAAAGCGATTCTGCCAAGCAATGTGAACAGGCACAGAGAAGGTGCTAGCAGGGAATTCTCTGCCTGCCTTTCCCCAGTGCTCTGCAAGCTCTCCAGGACAACATAAAATCTGGGGCTCTGTGCTTTCTTTCGTTCTGAACAAGTGTTACTGTTTTCTGCACAAAAGCGATTCTGCGAAGCAATGTGAACACTTCAGCTTCCAGGCACAGAGAAGGTGCTAGCAGGGAATTCTCTGCCTGCCTTTCCCCAGTGCTCCGCAAGCTCTCCAGGACAACATAAAATCTGGGGCTCTGTGCTTTCTTTCGTTCTGAACAAGTGTTACTGTTTTCTGCACAAAAGCGATTCTGCGAAGCAATGTGAACACTTCTGCTTCCCAGGCACAGAGAAGGTGCTAGCAGGGAATTCTCTGCCTGCCTTTCCCCAGTGCTCTGCAAGCTCTCCAGGACAACAACAAATCTGGGGCTCTGTGCTTTCTTTCGTTCTGAACAAGTGTTACTGTTTTCTGCACAAAAGCGATTCTGCCAAGCAATGTGAACACTTCTGCTTCCCAGGCACAGAGAAGGTGCTAGCAGGGAATTCTCTGCCTGCCTTTCCCCAGTGCTCTGCAAGCTCTCCAGGACAACATAAAATCTGGGGCTCTGTGCTTTCTTTCGTTCTGAACAAGTGTTAGTGTTTTCTGCACAAAAGCGATTCTGCCAAGCAATGTGAACACTTCTGCTTCCCAGGCACAGAGAAGGTGCTAGCAGGGAATTCTCTGCCTGCCTTTCCCCAGTGCTCTGCAAGCTCTCCAGGACAACAACAAATCTGGGGCTCTGTGCTTTCTTTCGTTCTGAACAAGTGTTACTGTTTTCTGCACAAAAGCGATTCTGCCAAGCAATGTGAACAGGCACAGAGAAGGTGCTAGCAGGGAATTCTCTGCCTGCCTTTCCCCAGTGCTCTGCAAGCTCTCCAGGACAACATAAAATCTGGGGCTCTATGCTTTCTTTCGTTCTGAACAAGTGTTACTGTTTTCTGCACAAAAGCGATTCTGCCAAGCAATGTGAACACTTCAGCTTCCAGGCACAGAGAAGGTGCTAGCAGGGAATTCTCTGCCTGCCTTTCCCCAGTGCTCTGCAAGCTCTCCAGGACAACATAAAATCTGGGGCTCTGTGCTTTCTTTCGTTCTGAACAAGTGTTACTGTTTTCTGCACAAAAGCGATTCTGCCAAGCAATGTGAACAGGCACAGAGAAGGGGCTAGCAGGGAATTCTCTGCCTGCCTTTCCCCAGTGCTCTGCAAGCTCTCCAGGACAATATAAAATCTGGGGCTCTGTGCTTTCTTTCGTTCTGAACAAGTGTTACTGTTTTCTGCACAAAAGCGATTCTGCCAAGCAATGTGAACACTTCTGCTTCCCAGGCACAGAGAAGGTGCTAGCAGGGAATTCTCTGCCTGCCTTTCCCCAGTGCTCTGCAAGCTCTCCAGGACAACAACAAATCTGGGGCTCTGTGCTTTCTTTCGTTCTGAACAAGTGTTACTGTTTTCTGCACAAAAGCGATTCTGCCAAGCAATGTGAACACTTCTGCTTCCCAGGCACAGAGAAGGTGCTAGCAGGGAATTCTCTGCCTGCCTTTCCCCAGTGCTCTGCAAGCTCTCCAGGACAACATAAAATCTGGGGCTCTGTGCTTTCTTTCGTTCTGAACAAGTGTTACTGTTTTCTGCACAAAAGCGATTCTGCGAAGCAATGTGAACACTTCTGCTTCCCAGGCACAGAGAAGGTGCTAGCAGGGAATTCTCTGCCTGCCTTTCCCCAGTGCTCTGCAAGCTCTCCAGGACAACATAAAATCTGGGGCTCTGTGCTTTCTTTCGTTCTGAACAAGTGTTACTGTTTTCTGCACAAAAGCGATTCTGCCAAGCAATGTGAACACTTCTGCTTCCCAGGCACAGAGAAGGTGCTAGCAGGGAATTCTCTGCCTGCCTTTCCCCAGTGCTCTGCAAGCTCTCCAGGACAACATAAAATCTGGGGCTCTGTGCTTTCTTTCGTTCTGAACAAGTGTTACTGTTTTCTGCACAAAAGCGATTCTGCCAAGCAATGTGAACGCTTCTGCTTCCCAGGCACAGAGAAGGTGCTAGCAGGGAATTCTCTGCCTGCCTTTCCCCAGTGCTCTGCAAGCTCTCCAGGACAACATAAAATCTGGGGCTCTGTGCTTTCTTTCATTTTGAACAAGTGTTACTGTTTTCTGCACAAAAGCGATTCTGCGAAGCAATGTGAACACTTCTGCTTCCCAGGCACAGAGAAGGTGCTAGCAGGGAATTCTCTGCCTGCCTTTCCCCAGTGCTCTGCAAGCTCTCCAGGACAACAACAAATCTGGGGCTCTGTGCTTTCTTTCGTTCTGAACAAGTGTTACTGTTTTCTGCACAAAAGCGATTCTGCCAAGCAATGTGAACAGGCACAGAGAAGGTGCTAGCAGGGAATTCTCTGCCTGCCTTTCCCCAGTGCTCTGCAAGCTCTCCAGGACAATATAAAATCTGGGGCTCTGTGCTTTCTTTCGTTCTGAACAAGTGTTACTGTTTTCTGCACAAAAGCGATTCTGCGAAGCAATGTGAACACTTCTGCTTCCCAGGCACAGAGAAGGTGCTAGCAGGGAATTCTCTGCCTGCCTTTCCCCAGTGCTCTGCAAGCTCTCCAGGACAACAACAAATCTGGGGCTCTGTGCTTTCTTTCGTTCTGAACAAGTGTTACTGTTTTCTGCACAAAAGCGATTCTGCCAAGCAATGTGAACACTTCTGCTTCCCAGGCACAGAGAAGGTGCTAGCAGGGAATTCTCTGCCTGCCTTTCCCCAGTGGTCTGCAAGCTCTCCAGGACAACAACAAATCTGGGGCTCTGTGCTTTCTTTCGTTCTGAACAAGTGTTAGTGTTTTCTGCACAAAAGCGATTCTGCGAAGCAATGTGAACACTTCTGCTTCCCAGGCACAGAGAAGGTGCTAGCAGGGAATTCTCTGCCTGCCTTTCCCCAGTGCTCTGCAAGCTCTCCAGGACAATATAAAATCTGGGGCTCTGTGCTTTCTTTCGTTCTGAACAAGTGTTATGTTTTCTGCACAAAAGCGATTCTGCGAAGCAATGTGAACACTTCTGCTTCCCAGGCACAGAGAAGGTGCTAGCAGGGAATTCTGTGCCTGCCTTTCCCCAGTGCTCTGCAAGCTCTCCAGGACAACAACAAATCTGGGGCTCTGTGCTTTCTTTCGTTCTGAACAAGTGTTACTGTTTTCTGCACAAAAGCGATTCTGCCAAGCAATGTGAACACTTCTGCTTCCCAGGCACAGAGAAGGTGCTAGCAGGGAATTCTCTGCCTGCCTTTCCCCAGTGCTCTGCAAGCTCTCCAGGACAACATAAAATCTGGGGCTGTGTGCTTTCTTTCGTTCTGAACAAGTGTTACTGTTTTCTGCACAAAAGCGATTCTGCCAAGCAATGTGAACACTTCTGCTTCCCAGGCACAGAGAAGGTGCTAGCAGGGAATTCTCTGCCTGCCTTTCCCCAGTGCTCTGCAAGCTCTCCAGGACAACAACAAATCTGGGGCTCTGTGCTTTCTTTCATTTTGAACAAGTGTTACTGTTTTCTGCACAAAAGCGATTCTGTGAAGCAATGTGAACACTTCTGCTTCCCAGGCACAGAGAAGGTGCTAGCAGGGAATTCTCTGCCTGCCTTTCCCCAGTGCTCTGCAAGCTCTCCAGGACAACAACAAATCTGGGGCTCTGTGCTTTCTTTCGTTCTGAACAAGTGTTACTGTTTTCTGCACAAAAGCGATTCTGCCAAGCAATGTGAACAGGCACAGAGAAGGTGCTAGCAGGGAATTCTCTGCCTGCCTTTCCCCAGTGCTCTGCAAGCTCTCCAGGACAATATAAAATCTGGGGCTCTGTGCTTTCTTTCGTTCTGAACAAGTGTTACTGTTTTCTGCACAAAAGCGATTCTGCCAAGCAATGTGAACACTTCTGCTTCCCAGGCACAGAGAAGGTGCTAGCAGGGAATTCTCTGCCTGCCTTTCCCCAGTGCTCTGCAAGCTCTCCAGGACAACAACAAATCTGGGGCTCTGTGCTTTCTTTCGTTCTGAACAAGTGTTACTGTTTTCTGCACAAAAGCGATTCTGCCAAGCAATGTGAACACTTCTGCTTCCCAGGCACAGAGAAGGTGCTAGCAGGGAATTCTCTGCCTGCCTTTCCCCAGTGCTCTGCAAGCTCTCCAGGACAACAACAAATCTGGGGCTCTGTGCTTTCTTTCGTTCTGAACAAGTGTTACTGTTTTCTGCACAAAAGCGATTCTGCCAAGCAATGTGAACACTTCTGCTTCCCAGGCACAGAGAAGGTGCTAGCAGGGAATTCTCTGCCTGCCTTTCCCCAGTGCTCTGCAAGCTCTCCAGGACAACATAATATCTGGGGCTCTGTGCTTTCTTTCGTTCTGAACAAGTGTTACTGTTTTCTGCACAAAAGCGATTCTGCGAAGCAATGTGAACACTTCTCCTTCCCAGGCACAGAGAAGGTGCTAGCAGGGAATTCTCTGCCTGCCTTTCCCCAGTGCTCTGCAAGCTCTCCAGGACAACAACAAATCTGGGGCTCTGTGCTTTCTTTCATTTTGAACAAGTGTTACTGTTTTCTGCACAAAAGCGATTCTGCGAAGCAATGTGAACACTTCTGCTTCCCAGGCACAGAGAAGGTGCTAGCAGGGAATTCTCTGCCTGCCTTTCCCCAGTGCTCTGCAAGCTCTCCAGGACAACATAAAATCTGGGGCTCTGTGCTTTCTTTCGTTCTGAACAAGTGTTACTGTTTTCTGCACAAAAGCGATTCTGCCAAGCAATGTGAACACTTCTGCTTCCCAGGCACAGAGAAGGTGCTAGCAGGGAATTCTCTGCCTGCCTTTCCCCAGTGCTCTGCAAGCTCTCCAGGACAACAACAAATCTGGGGCTCTGTGCTTTCTTTCGTTCTGAACAAGTGTTACTGTTTTCTGCACAAAAGCGATTCTGCCAAGCAATGTGAACACTTCTGCTTCCCAGGCACAGAGAAGGTGCTAGCAGGGAATTCTCTGCCTGCCTTTCCCCAGTGCTCTGCAAGCTCTCCAGGACAACATAAAATCTGGGGCTCTGTGCTTTCTTTCGTTCTGAACAAGTGTTACTGTTTTCTGCACAAAAGCGATTCTGCCAAGCAATGTGAACACTTCTGCTTCCCAGGCACAGAGAAGGTGCTAGCAGGGAATTCTCTGCCTGCCTTTCCCCAGTGCTCTGCAAGCTCTCCAGGACAACAACAAATCTGGGGCTCTGTGCTTTCTTTCGTTCTGAACAAGTGTTACTGTTTTCTGCACAAAAGCGATTCTGCGAAGCAATGTGAACACTTCTGCTTCCCAGGCACAGAGAAGGTGCTAGCAGGGAATTCTCTGCCTGCCTTTCCCCAGTGCTCTGCAAGCTCTCCAGGACAACAACAAATCTGGGGCTCTGTGCTTTCTTTCATTTTGAACAAGTGTTACTGTTTTCTGCACAAAAGCGATTCTGCCAAGCAATGTGAACACTTCTGCTTCCCAGGCACAGAGAAGGTGCTAGCAGGGAATTCTCTGCCTGCCTTTCCCCAGTGCTCTGCAAGCTCTCCAGGACAACATAAAATCTGGGGCTCTGTGCTTTCTTTCGTTCTGAACAAGTGTTACTGTTTTCTGCACAAAAGCGATTCTGCCAAGCAATGTGAACACTTCTGCTTCCCAGGCACAGAGAAGGTGCTAGCAGGGAATTCTCTGCCTGCCTTTCCCCAGTGCTCTGCAAGCTCTCCAGGACAACATAAAATCTGGGGCTCTGTGCTTTCTTTCGTTCTGAACAAGTGTTACTGTTTTCTGCACAAAAGCGATTCTGCCAAGCAATGTGAACGCTTCTGCTTCCCAGGCACAGAGAAGGTGCTAGCAGGGAATTCTCTGCCTGCCTTTCCCCAGTGCTCTGCAAGCTCTCCAGGACAACATAAAATCTGGGGCTCTGTGCTTTCTTTCATTTTGAACAAGTGTTACTGTTTTCTGCACAAAAGCGATTCTGCGAAGCAATGTGAACACTTCTGCTTCCCAGGCACAGAGAAGGTGCTAGCAGGGAATTCTCTGCCTGCCTTTCCCCAGTGCTCTGCAAGCTCTCCAGGACAACAACAAATCTGGGGCTCTGTGCTTTCTTTCGTTCTGAACAAGTGTTACTGTTTTCTGCACAAAAGCGATTCTGCCAAGCAATGTGAACAGGCACAGAGAAGGTGCTAGCAGGGAATTCTCTGCCTGCCTTTCCCCAGTGCTCTGCAAGCTCTCCAGGACAATATAAAATCTGGGGCTCTGTGCTTTCTTTCGTTCTGAACAAGTGTTACTGTTTTCTGCACAAAAGCGATTCTGCGAAGCAATGTGAACACTTCTGCTTCCCAGGCACAGAGAAGGTGCTAGCAGGGAATTCTCTGCCTGCCTTTCCCCAGTGCTCTGCAAGCTCTCCAGGACAACAACAAATCTGGGGCTCTGTGCTTTCTTTCGTTCTGAACAAGTGTTACTGTTTTCTGCACAAAAGCGATTCTGCCAAGCAATGTGAACACTTCTGCTTCCCAGGCACAGAGAAGGTGCTAGCAGGGAATTCTCTGCCTGCCTTTCCCCAGTGGTCTGCAAGCTCTCCAGGACAACAACAAATCTGGGGCTCTGTGCTTTCTTTCGTTCTGAACAAGTGTTAGTGTTTTCTGCACAAAAGCGATTCTGCGAAGCAATGTGAACACTTCTGCTTCCCAGGCACAGAGAAGGTGCTAGCAGGGAATTCTCTGCCTGCCTTTCCCCAGTGCTCTGCAAGCTCTCCAGGACAATATAAAATCTGGGGCTCTGTGCTTTCTTTCGTTCTGAACAAGTGTTATGTTTTCTGCACAAAAGCGATTCTGCGAAGCAATGTGAACACTTCTGCTTCCCAGGCACAGAGAAGGTGCTAGCAGGGAATTCTGTGCCTGCCTTTCCCCAGTGCTCTGCAAGCTCTCCAGGACAACAACAAATCTGGGGCTCTGTGCTTTCTTTCGTTCTGAACAAGTGTTACTGTTTTCTGCACAAAAGCGATTCTGCCAAGCAATGTGAACACTTCTGCTTCCCAGGCACAGAGAAGGTGCTAGCAGGGAATTCTCTGCCTGCCTTTCCCCAGTGCTCTGCAAGCTCTCCAGGACAACATAAAATCTGGGGCTGTGTGCTTTCTTTCGTTCTGAACAAGTGTTACTGTTTTCTGCACAAAAGCGATTCTGCCAAGCAATGTGAACACTTCTGCTTCCCAGGCACAGAGAAGGTGCTAGCAGGGAATTCTCTGCCTGCCTTTCCCCAGTGCTCTGCAAGCTCTCCAGGACAACAACAAATCTGGGGCTCTGTGCTTTCTTTCATTTTGAACAAGTGTTACTGTTTTCTGCACAAAAGCGATTCTGTGAAGCAATGTGAACACTTCTGCTTCCCAGGCACAGAGAAGGTGCTAGCAGGGAATTCTCTGCCTGCCTTTCCCCAGTGCTCTGCAAGCTCTCCAGGACAACAACAAATCTGGGGCTCTGTGCTTTCTTTCGTTCTGAACAAGTGTTACTGTTTTCTGCACAAAAGCGATTCTGCCAAGCAATGTGAACAGGCACAGAGAAGGTGCTAGCAGGGAATTCTCTGCCTGCCTTTCCCCAGTGCTCTGCAAGCTCTCCAGGACAATATAAAATCTGGGGCTCTGTGCTTTCTTTCGTTCTGAACAAGTGTTACTGTTTTCTGCACAAAAGCGATTCTGCCAAGCAATGTGAACACTTCTGCTTCCCAGGCACAGAGAAGGTGCTAGCAGGGAATTCTCTGCCTGCCTTTCCCCAGTGCTCTGCAAGCTCTCCAGGACAACAACAAATCTGGGGCTCTGTGCTTTCTTTCGTTCTGAACAAGTGTTACTGTTTTCTGCACAAAAGCGATTCTGCCAAGCAATGTGAACACTTCTGCTTCCCAGGCACAGAGAAGGTGCTAGCAGGGAATTCTCTGCCTGCCTTTCCCCAGTGCTCTGCAAGCTCTCCAGGACAACAACAAATCTGGGGCTCTGTGCTTTCTTTCGTTCTGAACAAGTGTTACTGTTTTCTGCACAAAAGCGATTCTGCCAAGCAATGTGAACACTTCTGCTTCCCAGGCACAGAGAAGGTGCTAGCAGGGAATTCTCTGCCTGCCTTTCCCCAGTGCTCTGCAAGCTCTCCAGGACAACATAATATCTGGGGCTCTGTGCTTTCTTTCGTTCTGAACAAGTGTTACTGTTTTCTGCACAAAAGCGATTCTGCGAAGCAATGTGAACACTTCTCCTTCCCAGGCACAGAGAAGGTGCTAGCAGGGAATTCTCTGCCTGCCTTTCCCCAGTGCTCTGCAAGCTCTCCAGGACAACAACAAATCTGGGGCTCTGTGCTTTCTTTCATTTTGAACAAGTGTTACTGTTTTCTGCACAAAAGCGATTCTGCGAAGCAATGTGAACACTTCTGCTTCCCAGGCACAGAGAAGGTGCTAGCAGGGAATTCTCTGCCTGCCTTTCCCCAGTGCTCTGCAAGCTCTCCAGGACAACATAAAATCTGGGGCTCTGTGCTTTCTTTCGTTCTGAACAAGTGTTACTGTTTTCTGCACAAAAGCGATTCTGCGAAGCAATGTGAACACTTCTGCTTCCCAGGCACAGAGAAGGTGCTAGCAGGGAATTCTCTGCCTGCCTTTCCCCAGTGCTCTGCAAGCTCTCCAGGACAACAACAAATCTGGGGCTCTGTGCTTTCTTTCGTTCTGAACAAGTGTTACTGTTTTCTGCACAAAAGCGATTCTGCCAAGCAATGTGAACACTTCTGCTTCCCAGGCACAGAGAAGGTGCTAGCAGGGAATTCTCTGCCTGCCTTTCCCCAGTGCTCTGCAAGCTCTCCAGGACAACATAAAATCTGGGGCTCTGTGCTTTCTTTCGTTCTGAACAAGTGTTACTGTTTTCTGCACAAAAGCGATTCTGCCAAGCAATGTGAACACTTCTGCTTCCCAGGCACAGAGAAGGTGCTAGCAGGGAATTCTCTGCCTGCCTTTCCCCAGTGCTCTGCAAGCTCTCCAGGACAACAACAAATCTGGGGCTCTGTGCTTTCTTTCGTTCTGAACAAGTGTTACTGTTTTCTGCACAAAAGCGATTCTGCGAAGCAATGTGAACACTTCTGCTTCCCAGGCACAGAGAAGGTGCTAGCAGGGAATTCTCTGCCTGCCTTTCCCCAGTGCTCTGCAAGCTCTCCAGGACAACAACAAATCTGGGGCTCTGTGCTTTCTTTCATTTTGAACAAGTGTTACTGTTTTCTGCACAAAAGCGATTCTGCGAAGCAATGTGAACACTTCTGCTTCCCAGGCACAGAGAAGGTGCTAGCAGGGAATTCTCTGCCTGCCTTTCCCCAGTGCTCTGCAAGCTCTCCAGGACAACATAAAATCTGGGGCTCTGTGCTTTCTTTCGTTCTGAACAAGTGTTACTGTTTTCTGCACAAAAGCGATTCTGCGAAGCAATGTGAACACTTCTCCTTCCCAGGCACAGAGAAGGTGCTAGCAGGGAATTCTCTGCCTGCCTTTCCCCAGTGCTCTGCAAGCTCTCCAGGACAACAACAAATCTGGGGCTCTGTGCTTTCTTTCATTTTGAACAAGTGTTACTGTTTTCTGCACAAAAGCGATTCTGCGAAGCAATGTGAACACTTCTGCTTCCCAGGCACAGAGAAGGTGCTAGCAGGGAATTCTCTGCCTGCCTTTCCCCAGTGCTCTGCAAGCTCTCCAGGACAACATAAAATCTGGGGCTCTGTGCTTTCTTTCGTTCTGAACAAGTGTTACTGTTTTCTGCACAAAAGCGATTCTGCGAAGCAATGTGAACACTTCTGCTTCCCAGGTACAGAGAAGGTGCTAGCAGGGAATTCTCTGCCTGCCTTTCCCCAGTGCTCTGCAAGCTCTCCAGGACAACAACAAATCTGGGGCTCTGTGCTTTCTTTCATTTTGAACAAGTGTTACTGTTTTCTGCACAAAAGCGATTCTGCCAAGCAATGTGAACACTTCTGCTTCCCAGGCACAGAGAAGGTGCTAGCAGGGAATTCTCTGCCTGCCTTTCCCCAGTGCTCTGCAAGCTCTCCAGGACAACAACAAATCTGGGGCTCTGTGCTTTCTTTCGTTCTGAACAAGTGTTACTGTTTTCTGCACAAAAGCGATTCTGCGAAGCAATGTGAACACTTCTGCTTCCCAGGCACAGAGAAGGTGCTAGCAGGGAATTCTCTGCCTGCCTTTCCCCAGTGCTCTGCAAGCTCTCCAGGACAACAACAAATCTGGGGCTCTGTGCTTTCTTTCGTTCTGAACAAGTGTTACTGTTTTCTGCACAAAAGCGATTCTGCGAAGCAATGTGAACACTTCTGCTTCCCAGGCACAGAGAAGGTGCTAGCAGGGAATTCTCTGCCTGCCTTTCCCCAGTGCTCTGCAAGCTCTCCAGGACAACAACAAATCTGGGGCTCTGTGCTTTCTTTCATTTTGAACAAGTGTTACTGTTTTCTGCACAAAAGCGATTCTGCGAAGCAATGTGAACACTTCTGCTTCCCAGGCACAGAGAAGGTGCTAGCAGGGAATTCTCTGCCTGCCTTTCCCCAGTGCTCTGCAAGCTCTCCAGGACAACATAAAATCTGGGGCTCTGTGCTTTCTTTCGTTCTGAACAAGTGTTACTGTTTTCTGCACAAAAGCGATTCTGCGAAGCAATGTGAACACTTCTGCTTCCCAGGCACAGAGAAGGTGCTAGCAGGGAATTCTCTGCCTGCCTTTCCCCAGTGCTCTGCAAGCTCTCCAGGACAACAACAAATCTGGGGCTCTGTGCTTTCTTTCATTTTGAACAAGTGTTACTGTTTTCTGCACAAAAGCGATTCTGCGAAGCAATGTGAACACTTCTGCTTCCCAGGCACAGAGAAGCTGCTAGCAGGGAATTCTCTGCCTGCCTTTCCCCAGTGCTCTGCAAGCTCTCCAGGACAACAACAAATCTGGGGCTCTGTGCTTTCTTTCGTTCTGAACAAGTGTTACTGTTTTCTGCACAAAAGCGATTCTGCGAAGCAATGTGAACACTTCTGCTTCCCAGGCACAGAGAAGGTGCTAGCAGGGAATTCTCTGCCTGCCTTTCCCCAGTGCTCTGCAAGCTCTCCAGGACAACATAAAATCTGGGTCTCTGTGCTTTCTTTCGTTCTGAACAAGTGTTACTGTTTTCTGCACAAAAGCGATTCTGCGAAGCAATGTGAACACTTCTGCTTCCCAGGCACAGAGAAGGTGCTAGCAGGGAATTCTCTGCCTGCCTTTCCCCAGTGCTCTGCAAGCTCTCCAGGACAACAACAAATCTGGGGCTCTGTGCTTTCTTTCGTTCTGAACAAGTGTTACTGTTTTCTGCACAAAAGCGATTCTGCCAAGCAATGTGAACACTTCTGCTTCCCAGGCACAGAGAAGGTGCTAGCAGGGAATTCTCTGCCTGCCTTTCCCCAGTGCTCTGCAAGCTCTCCAGGACAACAACAAATCTGGGGCTCTGTGCTTTCTTTCGTTCTGAACAAGTGTTACTGTTTTCTGCACAAAAGCGATTCTGCCAAGCAATGTGAACACTTCTGCTTCCCAGGCACAGAGAAGGTGCTAGCAGGGAATTCTCTGCCTGCCTTTCCCCAGTGCTCTGCAAGCTCTCCAGGACAACATAAAATCTGGGGCTCTGTGCTTTCTTTCGTTCTGAACAAGTGTTACTGTTTTCTGCACAAAAGCGATTCTGCGAAGCAATGTGAACACTTCTGCTTCCCAGGCACAGAGAAGGTGCTAGCAGGGAATTCTCTGCCTGCCTTTCCCCAGTGCTCTGCAAGCTCTCCAGGACAACAACAAATCTGGGGCTCTGTGCTTTCTTTCGTTCTGAACAAGTGTTACTGTTTTCTGCACAAAAGCGATTCTGCCAAGCAATGTGAACACTTCTGCTTCCCAGGCACAGAGAAGGTGCTAGCAGGGAATTCTCTGCCTGCCTTTCCCCAGTGCTCTGCAAGCTCTCCAGGACAACATAAAATCTGGGGCTCTGTGCTTTCTTTCGTTCTGAACAAGTGTTACTGTTTTCTGCACAAAAGCGATTCTGCGAAGCAATGTGAACACTTCTGCTTCCCAGGCACAGAGAAGGTGCTAGCAGGGAATTCTCTGCCTGCCTTTCCCCAGTGCTCTGCAAGCTCTCCAGGACAACAACAAATCTGGGGCTCTGTGCTTTCTTTCGTTCTGAACAAGTGTTACTGTTTTCTGCACAAAAGCGATTCTGCGAAGCAATGTGAACACTTCTGCTTCCCAGGCACAGAGAAGGTGCTAGCAGGGAATTCTCTGCCTGCCTTTCCCCAGTGCTCTGCAAGCTCTCCAGGACAACAACAAGTCTGGGGCTCTGTGCTTTCTTTCGTTCTGAACAAGTGTTACTGTTTTCTGCACAAAAGCGATTCTGCGAAGCAATGTGAACACTTCTGCTTCCCAGGCACAGAGAAGGTGCTAGCAGGGAATTCTGTGCCTGCCTTTCCCCAGTGCTCTGCAAGCTCTCCAGGACAACAACAAATCTGGGGCTCTGTGCTTTCTTTCGTTCTGAACAAGTGTTACTGTTTTCTGCACAAAAGCGATTCTGCGAAGCAATGTGAACACTTCTGCTTCCCAGGCACAGAGAAGGTGCTAGCAGGGAATTCTCTGCCTGCCTTTCCCCAGTGCTCTGCAAGCTCTCCAGGACAACAACAAATCTGGGGCTCTGTGCTTTCTTTCATTTTGAACAAGTGTTACTGTTTTCTGCACAAAAGCGATTCTGCGAAGCAATGTGAACACTTCTGCTTCCCAGGCACAGAGAAGGTGCTAGCAGGGAATTCTGTGCCTGCCTTTCCCCAGTGCTCTGCAAGCTCTCCAGGACAACATAAAATCTGGGGCTCTGTGCTTTCTTTCGTTCTGAACAAGTGTTACTGTTTTCTGCACAAAAGCGATTCTGCCAAGCAATGTGAACACTTCTCCTTCCCAGGCACAGAGAAGGTGCTAGCAGGGAATTCTCTGCCTGCCTTTCCCCAGTGCTCTGCAAGCTCTCCAGGACAACAACAAATCTGGGGCTCTGTGCTTTCTTTCATTTTGAACAAGTGTTACTGTTTTCTGCACAAAAGCGATTCTGCGAAGCAATGTGAACACTTCTGCTTCCCAGGCACAGAGAAGGTGCTAGCAGGGAATTCTCTGCCTGCCTTTCCCCAGTGCTCTGCAAGCTCTCCAGGACAACATAAAATCTGGGGCTCTGTGCTTTCTTTCGTTCTGAACAAGTGTTACTGTTTTCTGCACAAAAGCGATTCTGCCAAGCAATGTGAACACTTCTGCTTCCCAGGCACAGAGAAGGTGCTAGCAGGGAATTCTCTGCCTGCCTTTCCCCAGTGCTCTGCAAGCTCTCCAGGACAACAACAAATCTGGGGCTCTGTGCTTTCTTTCATTTTGAACAAGTGTTACTGTTTTCTGCACAAAAGCGATTCTGCCAAGCAATGTGAACACTTCTGCTTCCCAGGCACAGAGAAGGTGCTAGCAGGGAATTCTCTGCCTGCCTTTCCCCAGTGCTCTGCAAGCTCTCCAGGACAACAACAAATCTGGGGCTCTGTGCTTTCTTTCGTTCTGAACAAGTGTTACTGTTTTCTGCACAAAAGCGATTCTGCGAAGCAATGTGAACACTTCTGCTTCCCAGGCACAGAGAAGGTGCTAGCAGGGAATTCTGTGCCTGCCTTTCCCCAGTGCTCTGCAAGCTCTCCAGGACAACATAAAATCTGGGTCTCTGTGCTTTCTTTCGTTCTGAACAAGTGTTACTGTTTTCTGCACAAAAGCGATTCTGCGAAGCAATGTGAACACTTCTGCTTCCCAGGCACAGAGAAGGTGCTAGCAGGGAATTCTCTGCCTGCCTTTCCCCAGTGCTCTGCAAGCTCTCCAGGACAACAACAAATCTGGGGCTCTGTGCTTTCTTTCATTTTGAACAAGTGTTACTGTTTTCTGCACAAAAGCGATTCTGCGAAGCAATGTGAACACTTCTGCTTCCCAGGCACAGAGAAGGTGCTAGCAGGGAATTCTCTGCCTGCCTTTCCCCAGTGCTCTGCAAGCTCTCCAGGACAACATAAAATCTGGGGCTCTGTGCTTTCTTTCGTTCTGAACAAGTGTTACTGTTTTCTGCACAAAAGCGATTCTGCGAAGCAATGTGAACACTTCTGCTTCCCAGGCACAGAGAAGGTGCTAGCAGGGAATTCTCTGCCTGCCTTTCCCCAGTGCTCTGCAAGCTCTCCAGGACAACAACAAATCTGGGGCTCTGTGCTTTCTTTCATTTTGAACAAGTGTTACTGTTTTCTGCACAAAAGCGATTCTGCGAAGCAATGTGAACACTTCTCCTTCCCAGGCACAGAGAAGGTGCTAGCAGGGAATTCTCTGCCTGCCTTTCCCCAGTGCTCTGCAAGCTCTCCAGGACAACAACAAATCTGGGGCTCTGTGCTTTCTTTCGTTCTGAACAAGTGTTACTGTTTTCTGCACAAAAGCGATTCTGCGAAGCAATGTGAACACTTCTGCTTCCCAGGCACAGAGAAGGTGCTAGCAGGGAATTCTCTGCCTGCCTTTCCCCAGTGCTCTGCAAGCTCTCCAGGACAACATAAAATCTGGGTCTCTGTGCTTTCTTTCGTTCTGAACAAGTGTTACTGTTTTCTGCACAAAAGCGATTCTGCGAAGCAATGTGAACACTTCTGCTTCCCAGGCACAGAGAAGGTGCTAGCAGGGAATTCTCTGCCTGCCTTTCCCCAGTGCTCTGCAAGCTCTCCAGGACAACAACAAATCTGGGGCTCTGTGCTTTCTTTCGTTCTGAACAAGTGTTACTGTTTTCTGCACAAAAGCGATTCTGCCAAGCAATGTGAAAACTTCTGCTTCCCAGGCACAGAGAAGGTGCTAGCAGGGAATTCTCTGCCTGCCTTTCCCCAGTGCTCTGCAAGCTCTCCAGGACAACAACAAATCTGGGGCTCTGTGCTTTCTTTCGTTCTGAACAAGTGTTACTGTTTTCTGCACAAAAGCGATTCTGCCAAGCAATGTGAACACTTCTGCTTCCCAGGCACAGAGAAGGTGCTAGCAGGGAATTCTCTGCCTGCCTTTCCCCAGTGCTCTGCAAGCTCTCCAGGACAACATAAAATCTGGGGCTCTGTGCTTTCTTTCGTTCTGAACAAGTGTTACTGTTTTCTGCACAAAAGCGATTCTGCCAAGCAATGTGAACAGGCACAGAGAAGGTGCTAGCAGGGAATTCTCTGCCTGCCTTTCCCCAGTGCTCTGCAAGCTCTCCAGGACAACATAAAATCTGGGGCTCTGTGCTTTCTTTCGTTCTGAACAAGTGTTACTGTTTTCTGCACAAAAGCGATTCTGCCAAGCAATGTGAACACTTCTGCTTCCCAGGCACAGAGAAGGTGCTAGCAGGGAATTCTCTGCCTGCCTTTCCCCAGTGCTCTGCAAGCTCTCCAGGACAACATAAAATCTGGGGCTCTGTGCTTTCTTTCGTTCTGAACAAGTGTTACTGTTTTCTGCACAAAAGCGATTCTGCCAAGCAATGTGAACACTTCTGCTTCCCAGGCACAGAGAATGTGCTAGCAGGGAATTCTCTGCCTGCCTTTCCCCAGTGCTCTGCAAGCTCTCCAGGACAACATAAAATCTGGGGCTCTGTGCTTTCTTTCGTTCTGAACAAGTGTTACTGTTTTCTGCACAAAAGCGATTCTGCCAAGCAATGTGAACACTTCAGCTTCCAGGCACAGAGAAGGTGCTAGCAGGGAATTCTCTGCCTGCCTTTCCCCAGTGCTCTGCAAGCTCTCCAGGACAACATAAAATCTGGGGCTCTGTGCTTTCTTTCGTTCTGAACAAGTGTTACTGTTTTCTGCACAAAAGCGATTCTGCCAAGCAATGTGAACGGGGACAGAGAAGGTGCTAGCAGGGAATTCTCTGCCTGCCTTTCCCCAGTGCTCTGCAAGCTCTCCAGGACAACATAAAATCTGGGGCTCTGTGCTTTCTTTCGTTCTGAACAAGTGTTACTGTTTTCTGCACAAAAGCGATTCTGCGAAGCAATGTGAACACTTCAGCTTCCAGGCACAGAGAAGGTGCTAGCAGGGAATTCTCTGCCTGCCTTTCCCCAGTGCTCCGCAAGCTCTCCAGGACAACATAAAATCTGGGGCTCTGTGCTTTCTTTCGTTCTGAACAAGTGTTACTGTTTTCTGCACAAAAGCGATTCTGCGAAGCAATGTGAACACTTCTGCTTCCCAGGCACAGAGAAGGTGCTAGCAGGGAATTCTCTGCCTGCCTTTCCCCAGTGCTCTGCAAGCTCTCCAGGACAACATAAAATCTGGGGCTCTGTGCTTTCTTTCGTTCTGAACAAGTGTTACTGTTTTCTGCACAAAAGCGATTCTGCCAAGCAATGTGAACACTTCTGCTTCCCAGGCACAGAGAAGGTGCTAGCAGGGAATTCTCTGCCTGCCTTTCCCCAGTGCTCTGCAAGCTCTCCAGGACAACATAAAATCTGGGGCTCTGTGCTTTCTTTCGTTCTGAACAAGTGTTAGTGTTTTCTGCACAAAAGCGATTCTGCCAAGCAATGTGAACACTTCTGCTTCCCAGGCACAGAGAAGGTGCTAGCAGGGAATTCTCTGCCTGCCTTTCCCCAGTGCTCTGCAAGCTCTCCAGGACAATATAAAATCTGGGGCTCTGTGCTTTCTTTCGTTCTGAACAAGTGTTACTGTTTTCTGCACAAAAGCGATTCTGCGAAGCAATGTGAACACTTCTGCTTCCCAGGCACAGAGAAGGTGCTAGCAGGGAATTCTCTGCCTGCCTTTCCCCAGTGCTCTGCAAGCTCTCCAGGACAACAACAAATCTGGGGCTCTGTGCTTTCTTTCGTTCTGAACAAGTGTTACTGTTTTCTGCACAAAAGCGATTCTGCGAAGCAATGTGAACACTTCTGCTTCCCAGGCACAGAGAAGGTGCTAGCAGGGAATTCTGTGCCTGCCTTTCCCCAGTGCTCTGCAAGCTCTCCAGGACAACAACAAATCTGGGGCTCTGTGCTTTCTTTCGTTCTGAACAAGTGTTACTGTTTTCTGCACAAAAGCGATTCTGCCAAGCAATGTGAACACTTCTGCTTCCCAGGCACAGAGAAGGTGCTAGCAGGGAATTCTCTGCCTGCCTTTCCCCAGTGCTCTGCAAGCTCTCCAGGACAACATAAAATCTGGGGCTCTGTGCTTTCTTTCGTTCTGAACAAGTGTTACTGTTTTCTGCACAAAAGCGATTCTGCCAAGCAATGTGAACACTTCTGCTTCCCAGGCACAGAGAAGGTGCTAGCAGGGAATTCTCTGCCTGCCTTTCCCCAGTGCTCTGCAAGCTCTCCAGGACAACAACAAATCTGGGGCTCTGTGCTTTCTTTCATTTTGAACAAGTGTTACTGTTTTCTGCACAAAAGCGATTCTGCGAAGCAATGTGAACACTTCTGCTTCCCAGGCACAGAGAAGGTGCTAGCAGGGAATTCTCTGCCTGCCTTTCCCCAGTGCTCTGCAAGCTCTCCAGGACAATATAAAATCTGGGGCTCTGTGCTTTCTTTCGTTCTGAACAAGTGTTACTGTTTTCTGCACAAAAGCGATTCTGCCAAGCAATGTGAACACTTCTGCTTCCCAGGCACAGAGAAGGTGCTAGCAGGGAATTCTCTGCCTGCCTTTCCCCAGTGCTCTGCAAGCTCTCCAGGACAACAACAAATCTGGGGCTCTGTGCTTTCTTTCGTTCTGAACAAGTGTTACTGTTTTCTGCACAAAAGCGATTCTGCCAAGCAATGTGAACACTTCTGCTTCCCAGGCACAGAGAAGGTGCTAGCAGGGAATTCTCTGCCTGCCTTTCCCCAGTGCTCTGCAAGCTCTCCAGGACAACAACAAATCTGGGGCTCTGTGCTTTCTTTCGTTCTGAACAAGTGTTACTGTTTTCTGCACAAAAGCGATTCTGCCAAGCAATGTGAACACTTCTGCTTCCCAGGCACAGAGAAGGTGCTAGCAGGGAATTCTCTGCCTGCCTTTCCCCAGTGCTCTGCAAGCTCTCCAGGACAACATAATATCTGGGGCTCTGTGCTTTCTTTCGTTCTGAACAAGTGTTACTGTTTTCTGCACAAAAGCGATTCTGCGAAGCAATGTGAACACTTCTCCTTCCCAGGCACAGAGAAGGTGCTAGCAGGGAATTCTCTGCCTGCCTTTCCCCAGTGCTCTGCAAGCTCTCCAGGACAACAACAAATCTGGGGCTCTGTGCTTTCTTTCATTTTGAACAAGTGTTACTGTTTTCTGCACAAAAGCGATTCTGCGAAGCAATGTGAACACTTCTGCTTCCCAGGCACAGAGAAGGTGCTAGCAGGGAATTCTCTGCCTGCCTTTCCCCAGTGCTCTGCAAGCTCTCCAGGACAACATAAAATCTGGGGCTCTGTGCTTTCTTTCGTTCTGAACAAGTGTTACTGTTTTCTGCACAAAAGCGATTCTGCGAAGCAATGTGAACACTTCTGCTTCCCAGGCACAGAGAAGGTGCTAGCAGGGAATTCTCTGCCTGCCTTTCCCCAGTGCTCTGCAAGCTCTCCAGGACAACAACAAATCTGGGGCTCTGTGCTTTCTTTCGTTCTGAACAAGTGTTACTGTTTTCTGCACAAAAGCGATTCTGCGAAGCAATGTGAACACTTCTGCTTCCCAGGCACAGAGAAGGTGCTAGCAGGGAATTCTCTGCCTGCCTTTCCCCAGTGCTCTGCAAGCTCTCCAGGACAACAACAAATCTGGGGCTCTGTGCTTTCTTTCGTTCTGAACAAGTGTTACTGTTTTCTGCACAAAAGCGATTCTGCGAAGCAATGTGAACACTTCTGCTTCCCAGGCACAGAGAAGGTGCTAGCAGGGAATTCTGTGCCTGCCTTTCCCCAGTGCTCTGCAAGCTCTCCAGGACAACATAAAATCTGGGGCTCTGTGCTTTCTTTCGTTCTGAACAAGTGTTACTGTTTTCTGCACAAAAGCGATTCTGCGAAGCAATGTGAACACTTCTGCTTCCCAGGCACAGAGAAGGTGCTAGCAGGGAATTCTCTGCCTGCCTTTCCCCAGTGCTCTGCAAGCTCTCCAGGACAACAACAAATCTGGGGCTCTGTGCTTTCTTTCATTTTGAACAAGTGTTACTGTTTTCTGCACAAAAGCGATTCTGCGAAGCAATGTGAACACTTCTGCTTCCCAGGCACAGAGAAGGTGCTAGCAGGGAATTCTCTGCCTGCCTTTCCCCAGTGCTCTGCAAGCTCTCCAGGACAACATAAAATCTGGGGCTCTGTGCTTTCTTTCGTTCTGAACAAGTGTTACTGTTTTCTGCACAAAAGCGATTCTGCGAAGCAATGTGAACACTTCTCCTTCCCAGGCACAGAGAAGGTGCTAGCAGGGAATTCTCTGCCTGCCTTTCCCCAGTGCTCTGCAAGCTCTCCAGGACAACAACAAATCTGGGGCTCTGTGCTTTCTTTCATTTTGAACAAGTGTTACTGTTTTCTGCACAAAAGCGATTCTGCGAAGCAATGTGAACACTTCTGCTTCCCAGGCACAGAGAAGGTGCTAGCAGGGAATTCTCTGCCTGCCTTTCCCCAGTGCTCTGCAAGCTCTCCAGGACAACATAAAATCTGGGGCTCTGTGCTTTCTTTCGTTCTGAACAAGTGTTACTGTTTTCTGCACAAAAGCGATTCTGCGAAGCAATGTGAACACTTCTGCTTCCCAGGCACAGAGAAGGTGCTAGCAGGGAATTCTCTGCCTGCCTTTCCCCAGTGCTCTGCAAGCTCTCCAGGACAACAACAAATCTGGGGCTCTGTGCTTTCTTTCATTTTGAACAAGTGTTACTGTTTTCTGCACAAAAGCGATTCTGCGAAGCAATGTGAACACTTCTGCTTCCCAGGCACAGAGAAGGTGCTAGCAGGGAATTCTCTGCCTGCCTTTCCCCAGTGCTCTGCAAGCTCTCCAGGACAACAACAAATCTGGGGCTCTGTGCTTTCTTTCGTTCTGAACAAGTGTTACTGTTTTCTGCACAAAAGCGATTCTGCGAAGCAATGTGAACACTTCTGCTTCCCAGGCACAGAGAAGGTGCTAGCAGGGAATTCTGTGCCTGCCTTTCCCCAGTGCTCTGCAAGCTCTCCAGGACAACAACAAATCTGGGGCTCTGTGCTTTCTTTCGTTCTGAACAAGTGTTACTGTTTTCTGCACAAAAGCGATTCTGCGAAGCAATGTGAACACTTCTGCTTCCCAGGCACAGAGAAGGTGCTAGCAGGGAATTCTCTGCCTGCCTTTCCCCAGTGCTCTGCAAGCTCTCCAGGACAACAACAAATCTGGGGCTCTGTGCTTTCTTTCATTTTGAACAAGTGTTACTGTTTTCTGCACAAAAGCGATTCTGCGAAGCAATGTGAACACTTCTGCTTCCCAGGCACAGAGAAGGTGCTAGCAGGGAATTCTCTGCCTGCCTTTCCCCAGTGCTCTGCAAGCTCTCCAGGACAACATAAAATCTGGGCCTCTGTGCTTTCTTTCTTTCTGAACAAGTGTTACTGTTTTCTGCACAAAAGCGATTCTGCGAAGCAATGTGAACACTTCTGCTTCCCAGGCACAGAGAAGGTGCTAGCAGGGAATTCTCTGCCTGCCTTTCCCCAGTGCTCTGCAAGCTCTCCAGGACAACAACAAATCTGGGGCTCTGTGCTTTCTTTCATTTTGAACAAGTGTTACTGTTTTCTGCACAAAAGCGATTCTGCGAAGCAATGTGAACACTTCTGCTTCCCAGGCACAGAGAAGGTGCTAGCAGGGAATTCTCTGCCTGCCTTTCCCCAGTGCTCTGCAAGCTCTCCAGGACAACAACAAATCTGGGGCTCTGTGCTTTCTTTCGTTCTGAACAAGTGTTACTGTTTTCTGCACAAAAGCGATTCTGCGAAGCAATGTGAACACTTCTGCTTCCCAGGCACAGAGAAGGTGCTAGCAGGGAATTCTCTGCCTGCCTTTCCCCAGTGCTCTGCAAGCTCTCCAGGACAACATAAAATCTGGGGCTCTGTGCTTTCTTTCGTTCTGAACAAGTGTTACTGTTTTCTGCACAAAAGCGATTCTGCGAAGCAATGTGAACACTTCTGCTTCCCAGGCACAGAGAAGGTGCTAGCAGGGAATTCTCTGCCTGCCTTTCCCCAGTGCTCTGCAAGCTCTCCAGGACAACAACAAATCTGGGGCTCTGTGCTTTCTTTCGTTCTGAACAAGTGTTACTGTTTTCTGTACAAAAGCGATTCTGCCAAGCAATGTGAACAGGCACAGAGAAGGTGCTAGCAGGGAATTCTCTGCCTGCCTTTCCCCAGTGCTCTGCAAGCTCTCCAGGACAACATAAAATCTGGGGCTCTGTGCTTTCTTTCGTTCTGAACAAGTGTTACTGTTTTCTGCACAAAAGCGATTCTGCCAAGCAATGTGAACACTTCTGCTTCCCAGGCACAGAGAAGGTGCTAGCAGGGAATTCTCTGCCTGCCTTTCCCCAGTGCTCTGCAAGCTCTCCAGGACAACATAAAATCTGGGGCTCTGTGCTTTCTTTCGTTCTGAACAAGTGTTACTGTTTTCTGCACAAAAGCGATTCTGCCAAGCAATGTGAACACTTCAGCTTCCAGGCACAGAGAAGGTGCTAGCAGGGAATTCTCTGCCTGCCTTTCCCCAGTGCTCCGCAAGCTCTCCAGGACAACATAAAATCTGGGGCTCTGTGCTTTCTTTCGTTCTGAACAAGTGTTACTGTTTTCTGCACAAAAGCGATTCTGCCAAGCAATGTGAACAGGCACAGAGAAGGTGCTAGCAGGGAATTCTCTGCCTGCCTTTCCCCAGTGCTCTGCAAGCTCTCCAGGACAACATAAAATCTGGGGCTCTGTGCTTTCTTTCGTTCTGAACAAGTGTTACTGTTTTCTGCACAAAAGCGATTCTGCGAAGCAATGTGAACACTTCTGCTTCCCAGGCACAGAGAAGGTGCTAGCAGGGAATTCTCTGCCTGCCTTTCCCCAGTGCTCTGCAAGCTCTCCAGGACAACAACAAATCTGGGGCTCTGTGCTTTCTTTCGTTCTGAACAAGTGTTACTGTTTTCTGCACAAAAGCGATTCTGCGAAGCAATGTGAACACTTCTGCTTCCCAGGCACAGAGAAGGTGCTAGCAGGGAATTCTCTGCCTGCCTTTCCCCAGTGCTCTGCAAGCTCTCCAGGACAACATAAAATCTGGGGCTCTGTGCTTTCTTTCGTTCTGAACAAGTGTTACTGTTTTCTGCACAAAAGCGATTCTGCCAAGCAATGTGAACACTTCAGCTTCCAGGCACAGAGAAGGTGCTAGCAGGGAATTCTCTGCCTGCCTTTCCCCAGTGCTCCGCAAGCTCTCCAGGACAACATAAAATCTGGGGCTCTGTGCTTTCTTTCGTTCTGAACAAGTGTTACTGTTTTCTGCACAAAAGCGATTCTGCCAAGCAATGTGAACAGGCACAGAGAAGGTGCTAGCAGGGAATTCTCTGCCTGCCTTTCCCCAGTGCTCTGCAAGCTCTCCAGGACAACATAAAATCTGGGGCTCTGTGCTTTCTTTCGTTCTGAACAAGTGTTACTGTTTTCTGCACAAAAGCGATTCTGCGAAGCAATGTGAACACTTCAGCTTCCAGGCACAGAGAAGGTGCTAGCAGGGAATTCTCTGCCTGCCTTTCCCCAGTGCTCCGCAAGCTCTCCAGGACAACATAAAATCTGGGGCTCTGTGCTTTCTTTCGTTCTGAACAAGTGTTACTGTTTTCTGCACAAAAGCGATTCTGCGAAGCAATGTGAACACTTCTGCTTCCCAGGCACAGAGAAGGTGCTAGCAGGGAATTCTCTGCCTGCCTTTCCCCAGTGCTCTGCAAGCTCTCCAGGACAACAACAAATCTGGGGCTCTGTGCTTTCTTTCGTTCTGAACAAGTGTTACTGTTTTCTGCACAAAAGCGATTCTGCCAAGCAATGTGAACACTTCTGCTTCCCAGGCACAGAGAAGGTGCTAGCAGGGAATTCTCTGCCTGCCTTTCCCCAGTGCTCTGCAAGCTCTCCAGGACAACATAATATCTGGGGCTCTGTGCTTTCTTTCGTTCTGAACAAGTGTTACTGTTTTCTGCACAAAAGCGATTCTGCGAAGCAATGTGAACACTTCTCCTTCCCAGGCACAGAGAAGGTGCTAGCAGGGAATTCTCTGCCTGCCTTTCCCCAGTGCTCTGCAAGCTCTCCAGGACAACAACAAATCTGGGGCTCTGTGCTTTCTTTCGTTCTGAACAAGTGTTAGTGTTTTCTGCACAAAAGCGATTCTGCGAAGCAATGTGAACACTTCTGCTTCCCAGGCACAGAGAAGGTGCTAGCAGGGAATTCTCTGCCTGCCTTTCCCCAGTGCTCTGCAAGCTCTCCAGGACAACATAAAATCTGGGGCTCTGTGCTTTCTTTCGTTCTGAACAAGTGTTACTGTTTTCTGCACAAAAGCGATTCTGCGAAGCAATGTGAACACTTCTGCTTCCCAGGCACAGAGAAGGTGCTAGCAGGGAATTCTCTGCCTGCCTTTCCCCAGTGCTCTGCAAGCTCTCCAGGACAACAACAAATCTGGGGCTCTGTGCTTTCTTTCGTTCTGAACAAGTGTTACTGTTTTCTGCACAAAAGCGATTCTGCCAAGCAATGTGAACACTTCTGCTTCCCAGGCACAGAGAAGGTGCTAGCAGGGAATTCTCTGCCTGCCTTTCCCCAGTGCTCTGCAAGCTCTCCAGGACAACATAAAATCTGGGGCTCTGTGCTTTCTTTCGTTCTGAACAAGTGTTACTGTTTTCTGCACAAAAGCGATTCTGCGAAGCAATGTGAACACTTCTGCTTCCCAGGCACAGAGAAGGTGCTAGCAGGGAATTCTGTGCCTGCCTTTCCCCAGTGCTCTGCAAGCTCTCCAGGACAACAACAAATCTGGGGCTCTGTGCTTTCTTTCGTTCTGAACAAGTGTTACTGTTTTCTGCACAAAAGCGATTCTGCGAAGCAATGTGAACACTTCTGCTTCCCAGGCACAGAGAAGGTGCTAGCAGGGAATTCTCTGCCTGCCTTTCCCCAGTGCTCTGCAAGCTCTCCAGGACAACAACAAATCTGGGGCTCTGTGCTTTCTTTCATTTTGAACAAGTGTTACTGTTTTCTGCACAAAAGCGATTCTGCGAAGCAATGTGAACACTTCTGCTTCCCAGGCACAGAGAAGGTGCTAGCAGGGAATTCTCTGCCTGCCTTTCCCCAGTGCTCTGCAAGCTCTCCAGGACAACATAAAATCTGGGGCTCTGTGCTTTCTTTCGTTCTGAACAAGTGTTACTGTTTTCTGCACAAAAGCGATTCTGCGAAGCAATGTGAACACTTCTCCTTCCCAGGCACAGAGAAGGTGCTAGCAGGGAATTCTCTGCCTGCCTTTCCCCAGTGCTCTGCAAGCTCTCCAGGACAACAACAAATCTGGGGCTCTGTGCTTTCTTTCATTTTGAACAAGTGTTACTGTTTTCTGCACAAAAGCGATTCTGCGAAGCAATGTGAACACTTCTGCTTCCCAGGCACAGAGAAGGTGCTAGCAGGGAATTCTCTGCCTGCCTTTCCCCAGTGCTCTGCAAGCTCTCCAGGACAACATAAAATCTGGGGCTCTGTGCTTTCTTTCGTTCTGAACAAGTGTTACTGTTTTCTGCACAAAAGCGATTCTGCGAAGCAATGTGAACACTTCTGCTTCCCAGGCACAGAGAAGGTGCTAGCAGGGAATTCTCTGCCTGCCTTTCCCCAGTGCTCTGCAAGCTCTCCAGGACAACAACAAATCTGGGGCTCTGTGCTTTCTTTCATTTTGAACAAGTGTTACTGTTTTCTGCACAAAAGCGATTCTGCCAAGCAATGTGAACACTTCTGCTTCCCAGGCACAGAGAAGGTGCTAGCAGGGAATTCTCTGCCTGCCTTTCCCCAGTGCTCTGCAAGCTCTCCAGGACAACAACAAATCTGGGGCTCTGTGCTTTCTTTCGTTCTGAACAAGTGTTACTGTTTTCTGCACAAAAGCGATTCTGCGAAGCAATGTGAACACTTCTGCTTCCCAGGCACAGAGAAGGTGCTAGCAGGGAATTCTGTGCCTGCCTTTCCCCAGTGCTCTGCAAGCTCTCCAGGACAACATAAAATCTGGGGCTCTGTGCTTTCTTTCGTTCTGAACAAGTGTTACTGTTTTCTGCACAAAAGCGATTCTGCGAAGCAATGTGAACACTTCTGCTTCCCAGGCACAGAGAAGGTGCTAGCAGGGAATTCTCTGCCTGCCTTTCCCCAGTGCTCTGCAAGCTCTCCAGGACAACAACAAATCTGGGGCTCTGTGCTTTCTTTCATTTTGAACAAGTGTTACTGTTTTCTGCACAAAAGCGATTCTGCGAAGCAATGTGAACACTTCTGCTTCCCAGGCACAGAGAAGGTGCTAGCAGGGAATTCTCTGCCTGCCTTTCCCCAGTGCTCTGCAAGCTCTCCAGGACAACAACAAATCTGGGGCTCTGTGCTTTCTTTCATTTTGAACAAGTGTTACTGTTTTCTGCACAAAAGCGATTCTGCGAAGCAATGTGAACACTTCTGCTTCCCAGGCACAGAGAAGGTGCTAGCAGGGAATTCTCTGCCTGCCTTTCCCCAGTGCTCTGCAAGCTCTCCAGGACAACAACAAATCTGGGGCTCTGTGCTTTCTTTCGTTCTGAACAAGTGTTACTGTTTTCTGCACAAAAGCGATTCTGCGAAGCAATGTGAACACTTCTGCTTCCCAGGCACAGAGAAGGTGCTAGCAGGGAATTCTCTGCCTGCCTTTCCCCAGTGCTCTGCAAGCTCTCCAGGACAACATAAAATCTGGGTCTCTGTGCTTTCTTTCGTTCTGAACAAGTGTTACTGTTTTCTGCACAAAAGCGATTCTGCGAAGCAATGTGAACACTTCTGCTTCCCAGGCACAGAGAAGGTGCTAGCAGGGAATTCTCTGCCTGCCTTTCCCCAGTGCTCTGCAAGCTCTCCAGGACAACAACAAATCTGGGGCTCTGTGCTTTCTTTCGTTCTGAACAAGTGTTACTGTTTTCTGCACAAAAGCGATTCTGCCAAGCAATGTGAACACTTCTGCTTCCCAGGCACAGAGAAGGTGCTAGCAGGGAATTCTCTGCCTGCCTTTCCCCAGTGCTCTGCAAGCTCTCCAGGACAACAACAAATCTGGGGCTCTGTGCTTTCTTTCGTTCTGAACAAGTGTTACTGTTTTCTGCACAAAAGCGATTCTGCCAAGCAATGTGAACACTTCTGCTTCCCAGGCACAGAGAAGGTGCTAGCAGGGAATTCTCTGCCTGCCTTTCCCCAGTGCTCTGCAAGCTCTCCAGGACAACAACAAATCTGGGGCTCTGTGCTTTCTTTCGTTCTGAACAAGTGTTACTGTTTTCTGCACAAAAGCGATTCTGCCAAGCAATGTGAACAGGCACAGAGAAGGTGCTAGCAGGGAATTCTCTGCCTGCCTTTCCCCAGTGCTCTGCAAGCTCTCCAGGACAACATAAAATCTGGGGCTCTGTGCTTTCTTTCGTTCTGAACAAGTGTTACTGTTTTCTGCACAAAAGCGATTCTGCCAAGCAATGTGAACAGTTCTGCTTCCCAGGCACAGAGAAGGTGCTAGCAGGGAATTCTCTGCCTGCCTTTCCCCAGTGCTCTGCAAGCTCTCCAGGACAACATAAAATCTGGGGCTCTGTGCTTTCTTTCGTTCTGAACAAGTGTTACTGTTTTCTGCACAAAAGCGATTCTGCCAAGCAATGTGAACACTTCTGCTTCCCAGGCACAGAGAAGGTGCTAGCAGGGAATTCTCTGCCTGCCTTTCCCCAGTGCTCTGCAAGCTCTCCAGGACAACATAAAATCTGGGGCTCTGTGCTTTCTTTCGTTCTGAACAAGTGTTACTGTTTTCTGCACAAAAGCGATTCTGCCAAGCAATGTGAACACTTCAGCTTCCAGGCACAGAGAAGGTGCTAGCAGGGAATTCTCTGCCTGCCTTTCCCCAGTGCTCCGCAAGCTCTCCAGGACAACATAAAATCTGGGGCTCTGTGCTTTCTTTCGTTCTGAACAAGTGTTACTGTTTTCTGCACAAAAGCGATTCTGCCAAGCAATGTGAACAGGCACAGAGAAGGTGCTAGCAGGGAATTCTCTGCCTGCCTTTCCCCAGTGCTCTGCAAGCTCTCCAGGACAACATAAAATCTGGGGCTCTGTGCTTTCTTTCGTTCTGAACAAGTGTTACTGTTTTCTGCACAAAAGCGATTCTGCGAAGCAATGTGAACACTTCAGCTTCCAGGCACAGAGAAGGTGCTAGCAGGGAATTCTCTGCCTGCCTTTCCCCAGTGCTCCGCAAGCTCTCCAGGACAACATAAAATCTGGGGCTCTGTGCTTTCTTTCGTTCTGAACAAGTGTTACTGTTTTCTGCACAAAAGCGATTCTGCCAAGCAATGTGAACACTTCTGCTTCCCAGGCACAGAGAAGGTGCTAGCAGGGAATTCTCTGCCTGCCTTTCCCCAGTGCTCTGCAAGCTCTCCAGGACAACATAAAATCTGGGGCTCTGTGCTTTCTTTCGTTCTGAACAAGTGTTAGTGTTTTCTGCACAAAAGCGATTCTGCCAAGCAATGTGAACACTTCTGCTTCCCAGGCACAGAGAAGGTGCTAGCAGGGAATTCTCTGCCTGCCTTTCCCCAGTGCTCTGCAAGCTCTCCAGGACAACAACAAATCTGGGGCTCTGTGCTTTCTTTCGTTCTGAACAAGTGTTACTGTTTTCTGCACAAAAGCGATTCTGCCAAGCAATGTGAACACTTCAGCTTCCAGGCACAGAGAAGGTGCTAGCAGGGAATTCTCTGCCTGCCTTTCCCCAGTGCTCTGCAAGCTCTCCAGGACAACATAAAATCTGGGGCTCTGTGCTTTCTTTCGTTCTGAACAAGTGTTACTGTTTTCTGCACAAAAGCGATTCTGCCAAGCAATGTGAACACTTCTGCTTCCCAGGCACAGAGAAGGTGCTAGCAGGGAATTCTCTGCCTGCCTTTCCCCAGTGCTCTGCAAGCTCTCCAGGACAACAACAAATCTGGGGCTCTGTGCTTTCTTTCGTTCTGAACAAGTGTTACTGTTTTCTGCACAAAAGCGATTCTGCCAAGCAATGTGAACACTTCTGCTTCCCAGGCACAGAGAAGGTGCTAGCAGGGAATTCTCTGCCTGCCTTTCCCCAGTGCTCTGCAAGCTCTCCAGGACAACAACAAATCTGGGGCTCTGTGCTTTCTTTCGTTCTGAACAAGTGTTACTGTTTTCTGCACAAAAGCGATTCTGCCAAGCAATGTGAACACTTCTGCTTCCCAGGCACAGAGAAGGTGCTAGCAGGGAATTCTCTGCCTGCCTTTCCCCAGTGCTCTGCAAGCTCTCCAGGACAACATAATATCTGGGGCTCTGTGCTTTCTTTCGTTCTGAACAAGTGTTACTGTTTTCTGCACAAAAGCGATTCTGCGAAGCAATGTGAACACTTCTGCTTCCCAGGCACAGAGAAGGTGCTAGCAGGGAATTCTCTGCCTGCCTTTCCCCAGTGCTCTGCAAGCTCTCCAGGACAACAACAAATCTGGGGCTCTGTGCTTTCTTTCATTTTGAACAAGTGTTACTGTTTTCTGCACAAAAGCGATTCTGCCAAGCAATGTGAACACTTCTGCTTCCCAGGCACAGAGAAGGTGCTAGCAGGGAATTCTCTGCCTGCCTTTCCCCAGTGCTCTGCAAGCTCTCCAGGACAACAACAAATCTGGGGCTCTGTGCTTTCTTTCGTTCTGAACAAGTGTTACTGTTTTCTGCACAAAAGCGATTCTGCGAAGCAATGTGAACACTTCTGCTTCCCAGGCACAGAGAAGGTGCTAGCAGGGAATTCTGTGCCTGCCTTTCCCCAGTGCTCTGCAAGCTCTCCAGGACAACAACAAATCTGGGGCTCTGTGCTTTCTTTCGTTCTGAACAAGTGTTACTGTTTTCTGCACAAAAGCGATTCTGCCAAGCAATGTGAACACTTCTGCTTCCCAGGCACAGAGAAGGTGCTAGCAGGGAATTCTCTGCCTGCCTTTCCCCAGTGCTCTGCAAGCTCTCCAGGACAACAACAAATCTGGGGCTCTGTGCTTTCTTTCATTTTGAACAAGTGTTACTGTTTTCTGCACAAAAGCGATTCTGCGAAGCAATGTGAACACTTCTGCTTCCCAGGCACAGAGAAGGTGCTAGCAGGGAATTCTCTGCCTGCCTTTCCCCAGTGCTCTGCAAGCTCTCCAGGACAACATAAAATCTGGGGCTCTGTGCTTTCTTTCGTTCTGAACAAGTGTTACTGTTTTCTGCACAAAAGCGATTCTGCGAAGCAATGTGAACACTTCTCCTTCCCAGGCACAGAGAAGGTGCTAGCAGGGAATTCTCTGCCTGCCTTTCCCCAGTGCTCTGCAAGCTCTCCAGGACAACAACAAATCTGGGGCTCTGTGCTTTCTTTCATTTTGAACAAGTGTTACTGTTTTCTGCACAAAAGCGATTCTGCGAAGCAATGTGAACACTTCTGCTTCCCAGGCACAGAGAAGGTGCTAGCAGGGAATTCTCTGCCTGCCTTTCCCCAGTGCTCTGCAAGCTCTCCAGGACAACAACAAATCTGGGGCTCTGTGCTTTCTTTCGTTCTGAACAAGTGTTACTGTTTTCTGCACAAAAGCGATTCTGCCAAGCAATGTGAACACTTCTGCTTCCCAGGCACAGAGAAGGTGCTAGCAGGGAATTCTCTGCCTGCCTTTCCCCAGTGCTCTGCAAGCTCTCCAGGACAACAACAAATCTGGGGCTCTGTGCTTTCTTTCATTTTGAACAAGTGTTACTGTTTTCTGCACAAAAGCGATTCTGCCAAGCAATGTGAACACTTCTGCTTCCCAGGCACAGAGAAGGTGCTAGCAGGGAATTCTCTGCCTGCCTTTCCCCAGTGCTCTGCAAGCTCTCCAGGACAACAACAAATCTGGGGCTCTGTGCTTTCTTTCGTTCTGAACAAGTGTTACTGTTTTCTGCACAAAAGCGATTCTGCGAAGCAATGTGAACACTTCTGCTTCCCAGGCACAGAGAAGGTGCTAGCAGGGAATTCTGTGCCTGCCTTTCCCCAGTGCTCTGCAAGCTCTCCAGGACAACAACAAATCTGGGGCTCTGTGCTTTCTTTCGTTCTGAACAAGTGTTACTGTTTTCTGCACAAAAGCGATTCTGCGAAGCAATGTGAACACTTCTGCTTCCCAGGCACAGAGAAGGTGCTAGCAGGGAATTCTCTGCCTGCCTTTCCCCAGTGCTCTGCAAGCTCTCCAGGACAACATAAAATCTGGGGCTCTGTGCTTTCTTTCGTTCTGAACAAGTGTTAGTGTTTTCTGCACAAAAGCGATTCTGCCAAGCAATGTGAACACTTCTGCTTCCCAGGCACAGAGAAGGTGCTAGCAGGGAATTCTCTGCCTGCCTTTCCCCAGTGCTCTGCAAGCTCTCCAGGACAACATAAAATCTGGGGCTCTGTGCTTTCTTTCGTTCTGAACAAGTGTTACTGTTTTCTGCACAAAAGCGATTCTGCCAAGCAATGTGAACACTTCAGCTTCCAGGCACAGAGAAGGTGCTAGCAGGGAATTCTCTGCCTGCCTTTCCCCAGTGCTCCGCAAGCTCTCCAGGACAACATAAAATCTGGGGCTCTGTGCTTTCTTTCGTTCTGAACAAGTGTTACTGTTTTCTGCACAAAAGCGATTCTGCCAAGCAATGTGAACAGGCACAGAGAAGGTGCTAGCAGGGAATTCTCTGCCTGCCTTTCCCCAGTGCTCTGCAAGCTCTCCAGGACAACATAAAATCTGGGGCTCTGTGCTTTCTTTCGTTCTGAACAAGTGTTACTGTTTTCTGCACAAAAGCGATTCTGCGAAGCAATGTGAACACTTCAGCTTCCAGGCACAGAGAAGGTGCTAGCAGGGAATTCTCTGCCTGCCTTTCCCCAGTGCTCCGCAAGCTCTCCAGGACAACATAAAATCTGGGGCTCTGTGCTTTCTTTCGTTCTGAACAAGTGTTACTGTTTTCTGCACAAAAGCGATTCTGCGAAGCAATGTGAACACTTCTGCTTCCCAGGCACAGAGAAGGTGCTAGCAGGGAATTCTCTGCCTGCCTTTCCCCAGTGCTCTGCAAGCTCTCCAGGACAACATAAAATCTGGGGCTCTGTGCTTTCTTTCGTTCTGAACAAGTGTTACTGTTTTCTGCACAAAAGCGATTCTGCCAAGCAATGTGAACACTTCTGCTTCCCAGGCACAGAGAAGGTGCTAGCAGGGAATTCTCTGCCTGCCTTTCCCCAGTGCTCTGCAAGCTCTCCAGGACAACATAAAATCTGGGGCTCTGTGCTTTCTTTCGTTCTGAACAAGTGTTAGTGTTTTCTGCACAAAAGCGATTCTGCCAAGCAATGTGAACACTTCTGCTTCCCAGGCACAGAGAAGGTGCTAGCAGGGAATTCTCTGCCTGCCTTTCCCCAGTGCTCTGCAAGCTCTCCAGGACAATATAAAATCTGGGGCTCTGTGCTTTCTTTCGTTCTGAACAAGTGTTACTGTTTTCTGCACAAAAGCGATTCTGCGAAGCAATGTGAACACTTCTGCTTCCCAGGCACAGAGAAGGTGCTAGCAGGGAATTCTCTGCCTGCCTTTCCCCAGTGCTCTGCAAGCTCTCCAGGACAACAACAAATCTGGGGCTCTGTGCTTTCTTTCGTTCTGAACAAGTGTTACTGTTTTCTGCACAAAAGCGATTCTGCCAAGCAATGTGAACACTTCTGCTTCCCAGGCACAGAGAAGGTGCTAGCAGGGAATTCTCTGCCTGCCTTTCCCCAGTGGTCTGCAAGCTCTCCAGGACAACAACAAATCTGGGGCTCTGTGCTTTCTTTCGTTCTGAACAAGTGTTAGTGTTTTCTGCACAAAAGCGATTCTGCGAAGCAATGTGAACACTTCTGCTTCCCAGGCACAGAGAAGGTGCTAGCAGGGAATTCTCTGCCTGCCTTTCCCCAGTGCTCTGCAAGCTCTCCAGGACAATATAAAATCTGGGGCTCTGTGCTTTCTTTCGTTCTGAACAAGTGTTACTGTTTTCTGCACAAAAGCGATTCTGCGAAGCAATGTGAACACTTCTGCTTCCCAGGCACAGAGAAGGTGCTAGCAGGGAATTCTGTGCCTGCCTTTCCCCAGTGCTCTGCAAGCTCTCCAGGACAACAACAAATCTGGGGCTCTGTGCTTTCTTTCGTTCTGAACAAGTGTTACTGTTTTCTGCACAAAAGCGATTCTGCGAAGCAATGTGAACACTTCTGCTTCCCAGGCACAGAGAAGGTGCTAGCAGGGAATTCTCTGCCTGCCTTTCCCCAGTGCTCTGCAAGCTCTCCAGGACAACATAAAATCTGGGGCTCTGTGCTTTCTTTCGTTCTGAACAAGTGTTACTGTTTTCTGCACAAAAGCGATTCTGCCAAGCAATGTGAACACTTCTGCTTCCCAGGCACAGAGAAGGTGCTAGCAGGGAATTCTCTGCCTGCCTTTCCCCAGTGCTCTGCAAGCTCTCCAGGACAACAACAAATCTGGGGCTCTGTGCTTTCTTTCATTTTGAACAAGTGTTACTGTTTTCTGCACAAAAGCGATTCTGCGAAGCAATGTGAACACTTCTGCTTCCCAGGCACAGAGAAGGTGCTAGCAGGGAATTCTCTGCCTGCCTTTCCCCAGTGCTCTGCAAGCTCTCCAGGACAACAACAAATCTGGGGCTCTGTGCTTTCTTTCGTTCTGAACAAGTGTTACTGTTTTCTGCACAAAAGCGATTCTGCCAAGCAATGTGAACAGGCACAGAGAAGGTGCTAGCAGGGAATTCTCTGCCTGCCTTTCCCCAGTGCTCTGCAAGCTCTCCAGGACAATATAAAATCTGGGGCTCTGTGCTTTCTTTCGTTCTGAACAAGTGTTACTGTTTTCTGCACAAAAGCGATTCTGCCAAGCAATGTGAACACTTCTGCTTCCCAGGCACAGAGAAGGTGCTAGCAGGGAATTCTCTGCCTGCCTTTCCCCAGTGCTCTGCAAGCTCTCCAGGACAACAACAAATCTGGGGCTCTGTGCTTTCTTTCGTTCTGAACAAGTGTTACTGTTTTCTGCACAAAAGCGATTCTGCCAAGCAATGTGAACACTTCTGCTTCCCAGGCACAGAGAAGGTGCTAGCAGGGAATTCTCTGCCTGCCTTTCCCCAGTGCTCTGCAAGCTCTCCAGGACAACAACAAATCTGGGGCTCTGTGCTTTCTTTCGTTCTGAACAAGTGTTACTGTTTTCTGCACAAAAGCGATTCTGCCAAGCAATGTGAACACTTCTGCTTCCCAGGCACAGAGAAGGTGCTAGCAGGGAATTCTCTGCCTGCCTTTCCCCAGTGCTCTGCAAGCTCTCCAGGACAACATAATATCTGGGGCTCTGTGCTTTCTTTCGTTCTGAACAAGTGTTACTGTTTTCTGCACAAAAGCGATTCTGCGAAGCAATGTGAACACTTCTGCTTCCCAGGCACAGAGAAGGTGCTAGCAGGGAATTCTCTGCCTGCCTTTCCCCAGTGCTCTGCAAGCTCTCCAGGACAACAACAAATCTGGGGCTCTGTGCTTTCTTTCGTTCTGAACAAGTGTTAGTGTTTTCTGCACAAAAGCGATTCTGCGAAGCAATGTGAACACTTCTGCTTCCCAGGCACAGAGAAGGTGCTAGCAGGGAATTCTCTGCCTGCCTTTCCCCAGTGCTCTGCAAGCTCTCCAGGACAACATAAAATCTGGGGCTCTGTGCTTTCTTTCGTTCTGAACAAGTGTTACTGTTTTCTGCACAAAAGCGATTCTGCGAAGCAATGTGAACACTTCTGCTTCCCAGGCACAGAGAAGGTGCTAGCAGGGAATTCTCTGCCTGCCTTTCCCCAGTGCTCTGCAAGCTCTCCAGGACAACAACAAATCTGGGGCTCTGTGCTTTCTTTCGTTCTGAACAAGTGTTACTGTTTTCTGCACAAAAGCGATTCTGCCAAGCAATGTGAACACTTCTGCTTCCCAGGCACAGAGAAGGTGCTAGCAGGGAATTCTCTGCCTGCCTTTCCCCAGTGCTCTGCAAGCTCTCCAGGACAACATAAAATCTGGGGCTCTGTGCTTTCTTTCGTTCTGAACAAGTGTTACTGTTTTCTGCACAAAAGCGATTCTGCGAAGCAATGTGAACACTTCTGCTTCCCAGGCACAGAGAAGGTGCTAGCAGGGAATTCTCTGCCTGCCTTTCCCCAGTGCTCTGCAAGCTCTCCAGGACAACAACAAATCTGGGGCTCTGTGCTTTCTTTCGTTCTGAACAAGTGTTACTGTTTTCTGCACAAAAGCGATTCTGCGAAGCAATGTGAACACTTCTGCTTCCAGGCACAGAGAAGGTGCTAGCAGGGAATTCTCTGCCTGCCTTTCCCCAGTGCTCTGCAAGCTCTCCAGGACAACAACAAATCTGGGGCTCTGTGCTTTCTTTCATTTTGAACAAGTGTTACTGTTTTCTGCACAAAAGCGATTCTGCGAAGCAATGTGAACACTTCTGCTTCCCAGGCACAGAGAAGGTGCTAGCAGGGAATTCTCTGCCTGCCTTTCCCCAGTGCTCTGCAAGCTCTCCAGGACAACATAAAATCTGGGGCTCTGTGCTTTCTTTCGTTCTGAACAAG
>NW_027436967.1:0-63326 GCF_047716275.1 Strix uralensis
AAAACAGTAACACTTGTTCAGAACGAAAGAAAGCACAGAGCCCCAGATTTTATGTTGTCCTGGAGAGCTTGCAGAGCACTGGGGAAAGGCAGGCAGAGAATTCCCTGCTAGCACCTTCTCTGTGCCTGGGAAGCAGAAGTGTTCACATTGCTTCGCAGAATCGCTTTTGTGCAGAAAACAGTAACACTTGTTCAGAACGAAAGAAAGCACAGAGCCCCAGATTTTATGTTGTCCTGGAGAGCTTGCAGAGCACTGGGGAAAGGCAGGCAGAGAATTCCCTGCTAGCACCTTCTCTGTGCCTGGGAAGCAGAAGTGTTCACATTGCTTCGCAGAATCGCTTTTGTGCAGAAAACAGTAACACTTGTTCAGAACGAAAGAAAGCACAGAGCCCCAGATTTTATGTTGTCCTGGAGAGCTTGCAGAGCACTGGGGAAAGGCAGGCAGAGAATTCCCTGCTAGCACCTTCTCTGTGCCTGGGAAGCAGAAGTGTTCACATTGCTTCGCAGAATCGCTTTTGTGCAGAAAACACTAACACTTGTTCAGAACGAAAGAAAGCACAGAGCCCCAGATTTTATGTTGTCCTGGAGAGCTTGCAGAGCACTGGGGAAAGGCAGGCAGAGAATTCCCTGCTAGCACCTTCTCTGTGCCTGGGAAGCAGAAGTGTTCACATTGCTTCGCAGAATCGCTTTTGTGCAGAAAACAGCTAACACTTGTTCAGAACGAAAGAAAGCACAGAGCCCCAGATTTTATGTTGTCCTGGAGAGCTTGCAGAGCACTGGGGAAAGGCAGGCAGAGAATTCCCTGCTAGCACCTTCTCTGTGCCTGGGAAGCAGAAGTGTTCACATTGCTTCGCAGAATCGCTTTTGTGCAGAAAACAGTAACACTTGTTCAGAACGAAAGAAAGCACAGAGCCCCAGATTTTATGTTGTCCTGGAGAGCTTGCAGAGCACTGGGGAAAGGCAGGCAGAGAATTCCCTGCTAGCACCTTCTCTGTGCCTGGGAAGCAGAAGTGTTCACATTGCTTCGCAGAATCGCTTTTGTGCAGAAAACAGTAACACTTGTTCAGAACGAAAGAAAGCACAGAGCCCCAGATTTTATGTTGTCCTGGAGAGCTTGCAGAGCACTGGGGAAAGGCAGGCAGAGAATTCCCTGCTAGCACCTTCTCTGTGCCTGGGAAGCAGAAGTGTTCACATTGCTTCGCAGAATCGCTTTTGTGCAGAAAACACTAACACTTGTTCAGAACGAAAGAAAGCACAGAGCCCCAGATTTTATGTTGTCCTGGAGAGCTTGCAGAGCACTGGGGAAAGGCAGGCAGAGAATTCCCTGCTAGCACCTTCTCTGTGCCTGGGAAGCAGAAGTGTTCACATTGCTTCGCAGAATCGCTTTTGTGCAGAAAACAGTAACACTTGTTCAGAACGAAAGAAAGCACAGAGCCCCAGATTTTATGTTGTCCTGGAGAGCTTGCAGAGCACTGGGGAAAGGCAGGCAGAGAATTCCCTGCTAGCACCTTCTCTGTGCCTGGGAAGCAGAAGTGTTCACATTGCTTCGCAGAATCGCTTTTGTGCAGAAAACAGTAACACTTGTTCAGAACGAAAGAAAGCACAGAGCCCCAGATTTTATGTTGTCCTGGAGAGCTTGCAGAGCACTGGGGAAAGGCAGGCAGAGAATTCCCTGCTAGCACCTTCTCTGTGCCTGGGAAGCAGAAGTGTTCACATTGCTTCGCAGAATCGCTTTTGTGCAGAAAACAGTAACACTTGTTCAGAACGAAAGAAAGCACAGAGCCCCAGATTTTATGTTGTCCTGGAGAGCTTGCAGAGCACTGGGGAAAGGCAGGCAGAGAATTCCCTGCTAGCACCTTCTCTGTGCCTGGGAAGCAGAAGTGTTCACATTGCTTCGCAGAATCGCTTTTGTGCAGAAAACAGTAACACTTGTTCAGAACGAAAGAAAGCACAGAGCCCCAGATTTGCTGTTGTCCTGGAGAGCTTGCAGAGCACTGGGGAAAGGCAGGCAGAGAATTCCCTGCTAGCACCTTCTCTGTGCCTGGGAAGCAGAAGTGTTCACATTGCTTCGCAGAATCGCTTTTGTGCAGAAAACAGTAACACTTGTTCAGAACGAAAGAAAGCACAGAGCCCCAGATTTTATGTTGTCCTGGAGAGCTTGCAGAGCACTGGGGAAAGGCAGGCAGAGAATTCCCTGCTAGCACCTTCTCTGTGCCTGGGAAGCAGAAGTGTTCACATTGCTTCGCAGAATCGCTTTTGTGCAGAAAACAGTAACACTTGTTCAGAACGAAAGAAAGCACAGAGCCCCAGATTTTCTGTTGTCCTGGAGAGCTTGCAGAGCACTGGGGAAAGGCAGGCAGAGAATTCCCTGCTAGCACCTTCTCTGTGCCTGGGAAGCAGAAGTGTTCACATTGCTTCGCAGAATCGCTTTTGTGCAGAAAACAGTAACACTTGTTCAGAACGAAAGAAAGCACAGAGCCCCAGATTTGCTGTTGTCCTGGAGAGCTTGCAGAGCACTGGGGAAAGGCAGGCAGAGAATTCCCTGCTAGCACCTTCTCTGTGCCTGGGAAGCAGAAGTGTTCACATTGCTTCGCAGAATCGCTTTTGTGCAGAAAACAGTAACACTTGTTCAGAACGAAAGAAAGCACAGAGCCCCAGATTTTATGTTGTCCTGGAGAGCTTGCAGAGCACTGGGGAAAGGCAGGCAGAGAATTCCCTGCTAGCACCTTCTCTGTGCCTGGGAAGCAGAAGTGTTCACATTGCTTCGCAGAATCGCTTTTGTGCAGAAAACAGTAACACTTGTTCAGAACGAAAGAAAGCACAGAGCCCCAGATTTTATGTTGTCCTGGAGAGCTTGCAGAGCACTGGGGAAAGGCAGGCAGAGAATTCCCTGCTAGCACCTTCTCTGTGCCTGGGAAGCAGAAGTGTTCACATTGCTTCGCAGAATCGCTTTTGTGCAGAAAACAGTAACACTTGTTCAGAACAAAAGAAAGCACAGAGCCCCAGATTTGCTGTTGTCCTGGAGAGCTTGCAGAGCACTGGGAAAGGCAGGCAGAGAATTCCCTGCTAGCACCTTCTCTGTGCCTGGGAAGCAGAAGTGTTCACATTGCTTCGCAGAATCGCTTTTGTGCAGAAAACAGTAACACTTGTTCAGAACGAAAGAAAGCACAGAGCCCCAGATTTGCTGTTGTCCTGGAGAGCTTGCAGAGCACTGGGGAAAGGCAGGCAGAGAATTCCCTGCTAGCACCTTCTCTGTGCCTGGGAAGCAGAAGTGTTCACATTGCTTCGCAGAATCGCTTTTGTGCAGAAAACAGTAACACTTGTTCAGAACGAAAGAAAGCACAGAGCCCCAGATTTTATGTTGTCCTGGAGAGCTTGCAGAGCACTGGGGAAAGGCAGGCAGAGAATTCCCTGCTAGCACCTTCTCTGTGCCTGGGAAGCAGAAGTGTTCACATTGCTTCGCAGAATCGCTTTTGTGCAGAAAACAGTAACACTTGTTCAGAACGAAAGAAAGCACAGAGCCCCAGATTTGCTGTTGTCCTGGAGAGCTTGCAGAGCACTGGGGAAAGGCAGGCAGAGAATTCCCTGCTAGCACCTTCTCTGTGCCTGGGAAGCAGAAGTGTTCACATTGCTTCGCAGAATCGCTTTTGTGCAGAAAACAGTAACACTTGTTCAGAACGAAAGAAAGCACAGAGCCCCAGATTTTATGTTGTCCTGGAGAGCTTGCAGAGCACTGGGGAAAGGCAGGCAGAGAATTCCCTGCTAGCACCTTCTCTGTGCCTGGGAAGCAGAAGTGTTCACATTGCTTCGCAGAATCGCTTTTGTGCAGAAAACAGTAACACTTGTTCAGAACGAAAGAAAGCACAGAGCCCCAGATTTTATGTTGTCCTGGAGAGCTTGCAGAGCACTGGGGAAAGGCAGGCAGAGAATTCCCTGCTAGCACCTTCTCTGTGCCTGGGAAGCAGAAGTGTTCACATTGCTTCGCAGAATCGCTTTTGTGCAGAAAACACTAACACTTGTTCAGAACGAAAGAAAGCACAGAGCCCCAGATTTGCTGTTGTCCTGGAGAGCTTGCAGAGCACTGGGGAAAGGCAGGCAGAGAATTCCCTGCTAGCACCTTCTCTGTGCCTGGGAAGCAGAAGTGTTCACATTGCTTCGCAGAATCGCTTTTGTGCAGAAAACAGTAACACTTGTTCAGAACGAAAGAAAGCACAGAGCCCCAGATTTTATGTTGTCCTGGAGAGCTTGCAGAGCACTGGGGAAAGGCAGGCAGAGAATTCCCTGCTAGCACCTTCTCTGTGCCTGGGAAGCAGAAGTGTTCACATTGCTTCGCAGAATCGCTTTTGTGCAGAAAACAGTAACACTTGTTCAGAACGAAAGAAAGCACAGAGCCCCAGATTTTATGTTGTCCTGGAGAGCTTGCAGAGCACTGGGGAAAGGCAGGCAGAGAATTCCCTGCTAGCACCTTCTCTGTGCCTGGGAAGCAGAAGTGTTCACATTGCTTCGCAGAATCGCTTTTGTGCAGAAAACACTAACACTTGTTCAGAACGAAAGAAAGCACAGAGCCCCAGATTTTATGTTGTCCTGGAGAGCTTGCAGAGCACTGGGGAAAGGCAGGCAGAGAATTCCCTGCTAGCACCTTCTCTGTGCCTGGGAAGCAGAAGTGTTCACATTGCTTCGCAGAATCGCTTTTGTGCAGAAAACAGTAACACTTGTTCAGAACAAAAGAAAGCACAGAGCCCCAGATTTGCTGTTGTCCTGGAGAGCTTGCAGAGCACTGGGGAAAGGCAGGCAGAGAATTCCCTGCTAGCACCTTCTCTGTGCCTGGGAAGCAGAAGTGTTCACATTGCTTCGCAGAATCGCTTTTGTGCAGAAAACAGTAACACTTGTTCAGAATGAAAGAAAGCACAGAGCCCCAGATTTTATGTTGTCCTGGAGAGCTTGCAGAGCACTGGGGAAAGGCAGGCAGAGAATTCCCTGCTAGCACCTTCTCTGTGCCTGGGAAGCAGAAGTGTTCACATTGCTTCGCAGAATCGCTTTTGTGCAGAAAACAGTAACACTTGTTCAGAACGAAAGAAAGCACAGAGCCCCAGATTTTATGTTCTCCTGGAGAGCTTGCAGAGCACTGGGGAAAGGCAAGCAGAGAATTCACTGCTAGCACCTTCTCTGTGCCTGGGAAGCAGAAGTGTTCACATTGCTTCGCAGAATCGCTTTTGTGCAGAAAACAGTAACACTTGTTCAGAACGAAAGAAAGCACAGAGCCCCAGATTTTATGTTGTCCTGGAGAGCTTGCAGAGCACTGGGGAAAGGCAGGCAGAGAATTCCCTGCTAGCACCTTCTCTGTGCCTGGGAAGCAGAAGTGTTCACATTGCTTCGCAGAATCGCTTTTGTGCAGAAAACAGTAACACTTGTTCAGAACGAAAGAAAGCACAGAGCCCCAGATTTTATGTTGTCCTGGAGAGCTTGCAGAGCACTGGGGAAAGGCAGGCAGAGAATTCCCTGCTAGCACCTTCTCTGTGCCTGGGAAGCAGAAGTGTTCACATTGCTTCGCAGAATCGCTTTTGTGCAGAAAACAGTAACACTTGTTCAGAACGAAAGAAAGCACAGAGCCCCAGATTTTATGTTGTCCTGGAGAGCTTGCAGAGCACTGGGGAAAGGCAGGCAGAGAATTCCCTGCTAGCACCTTCTCTGTGCCTGGGAAGCAGAAGTGTTCACATTGCTTCGCAGAATCGCTTTTGTGCAGAAAACAGTAACACTTGTTCAGAACGAAAGAAAGCACAGAGCCCCAGATTTTATGTTGTCCTGGAGAGCTTGCAGAGCACTGGGGAAAGGCAGGCAGAGAATTCCCTGCTAGCACCTTCTCTGTGCCTGGGAAGCAGAAGTGTTCACATTGCTTCGCAGAATCGCTTTTGTGCAGAAAACACTAACACTTGTTCAGAACGAAAGAAAGCACAGAGCCCCAGATTTTATGTTGTCCTGGAGAGCTTGCAGAGCACTGGGGAAAGGCAGGCAGAGAATTCCCTGCTAGCACCTTCTCTGTGCCTGGGAAGCAGAAGTGTTCACATTGCTTTGCAGAATCGCTTTTGTGCAGAAAACAGTAACACTTGTTCAGAACGAAAGAAAGCACAGAGCCCCAGATTTTATGTTGTCCTGGAGAGCTTGCAGAGCACTGGGGAAAGGCAGGCAGAGAATTCCCTGCTAGCACCTTCTCTGTGCCTGGGAAGCAGAAGTGTTCACATTGCTTCGCAGACTCGCTTTTGTGCAGAAAACAGTAACACTTGTTCAGAACGAAAGAAAGCACAGAGCCCCAGATTTGCTGTTGTCCTGGAGAGCTTGCAGAGCACTGGGGAAAGGCAGGCAGAGAATTCCCTGCTAGCACCTTCTCTGTGCCTGGGAAGCAGAAGTGTTCACATTGCTTCGCAGAATCGCTTTTGTGCAGAAAACAGTAACACTTGTTCAGAACGAAAGAAAGCACAGAGCCCCAGATTTGCTGTTGTCCTGGAGAGCTTGCAGAGCACTGGGGAAAGGCAGGCAGAGAATTCCCTGCTAGCACCTTCTCTGTGCCTGGGAAGCAGAAGTGTTCACATTGCTTCGCAGAATCGCTTTTGTGCAGAAAACAGTAACACTTGTTCAGAACGAAAGAAAGCACAGAGCCCCAGATTTGCTGTTGTCCTGGAGAGCTTGCAGAGCACTGGGGAAAGGCAGGCAGAGAATTCCCTGCTAGCACCTTCTCTGTGCCTGGGAAGCAGAAGTGTTCACATTGCTTCGCAGAATCGCTTTTGTGCAGAAAACACTAACACTTGTTCAGAACGAAAGAAAGCACAGAGCCCCAGATTTTATGTTGTCCTGGAGAGCTTGCAGAACACTGGGGAAAGGCAGGCAGAGAATTCCCTGCTAGCACCTTCTCTGTGCCTGGGAAGCAGAAGTGTTCACATTGCTTCGCAGAATCGCTTTTGTGCAGAAAACAGTAACACTTGTTCAGAACGAAAGAAAGCACAGAGCCCCAGATTTGCTGTTGTCCTGGAGAGCTTGCAGAGCACTGGGGAAAGGCAGGCAGAGAATTCCCTGCTATCACCTTCTCTGTGCCTGTTCACACTGCTTCGCAGAATCGCTTTTGTGCAGAAAACAGTAACACTTGTTCAGAACGAAAGAAAGCACAGAGCCCCAGATTTTATGTTGTCCTGGAGAGCTTGCAGAGCACTGGGGAAAGGCAGGCAGAGAATTCCCTGCTAGCACCTTCTCTGTGCCTGGGAAGCAGAAGTGTTCACATTGCTTCGCAGAATCGCTTTTGTGCAGAAAACAGTAACACTTGTTCAGAACGAAAGAAAGCACAGAGCCCCAGATTTGCTGTTGTCCTGGAGAGCTTGCAGAGCACTGGGGAAAGGCAGGCAGAGAATTCCCTGCTAGCACCTTCTCTGTGCCTGGGAAGCAGAAGTGTTCACATTGCTTCGCAGAATCGCTTTTGTGCAGAAAACAGTAACACTTGTTCAGAACGAAAGAAAGCACAGAGCCCCAGATTTTATGTTGTCCTGGAGAGCTTGCAGAGCACTGGGGAAAGGCAGGCAGAGAATTCCCTGCTAGCACCTTCTCTGTGCCTGGGAAGCAGAAGTGTTCACATTGCTTCGCAGAATCGCTTTTGTGCAGAAAACAGTAACACTTGTTCAGAACGAAAGAAAGCACAGAGCCCCAGATTTTATGTTGTCCTGGAGAGCTTGCAGAGCACTGGGGAAAGGCAGGCAGAGAATTCCCTGCTAGCACCTTCTCTGTGCTTGTTCACACTGGTTCGCAGAATCGCTTTTGTGCAGAAAACAGTAACACTTGTTCAGAACAAAAGAAAGCACAGAGCCCCAGATTTGCTGTTGTCCTCGAGAGCTTGCAGAGCACTGGGGAAAGGCAGGCAGAGAATTCCCTGCTAGCACCTTCTCTGTGCCTGGGAAGCAGAAGTGTTCACATTGCTTCGCAGAATCGCTTTTGTGCAGAAAACAGTAACACTTGTTCAGAACGAAAGAAAGCACAGAGCCCCAGATTTTATGTTGTCCTGGAGAGCTTGCAGAGCACTGGGGAAAGGCAAGCAGAGAATTCACTGCTAGCACCTTCTCTGTGCCTGGGAAGCAGAAGTGTTCACATTGCTTCGCAGAATCGCTTTTGTGCAGAAAACAGTAACACTTGTTCAGAACGAAAGAAAGCACAGAGCCCCAGATTTTATGTTGTCCTGGAGAGCTTGCAGAGCACTGGGGAAGGTCAGGTAGAGAATTCCCTGCTAGCACCTTCTCTGTGCCTGGGAAGCAGAAGTGTTCACATTGCTTCGCAGAATCGCTTTTGTGCAGAAAACAGTAACACTTGTTCAGAACGAAAGAAAGCACAGAGCCCCAGATTTGCTGTTGTCCTGGAGAGCTTGCAGAGCACTGGGGAAAGGCAAGCAGAGAATTCCCTGCTAGCACCTTCTCTGTGCCTGGGAAGCAGAAGTGTTCACCTTGCTTCGCAGAATCGCTTTTGTGCAGAAAACAGTAACACTTGTTCAGAACAAAAGAAAGCACAGAGCCCCAGATTTACTGTTGTCCTGGAGAGCTTGCAGAGCACTGGGGAAAGGCAGGCAGAGAATTCCCTGCTAGCACCTTCTCTGTGCCTGGGAAGCAGAAGTGTTCACATTGCTTCGCAGAATCGCTTTTCTGCAGAAAACAGTAACACTTGTTCAGAACGAATGAAAGCACAGAGCCCCAGATTTGCTGTTGTCCTGGAGAGCTTGCAGAGCACTGGGGAAAGGCAGGCAGAGAATTCCCTGCTAGCACCTTCTCTGTGCCTGTTCACACTGCTTCGCAGAATCGCTTTTGTGCAGAAAACAGTAACACTTGTTCAGAACGAAAGAAAGCACAGAGCCCCAGATTTTATGTTGTCCTGGAGAGCTTGCAGAGCACTGGGGAAAGGCAGGCAGAGAATTCCCTGCTAGCACCTTCTCTGTGCCTGGGAAGCAGAAGTGTTCACATTGCTTCGCAGAATCGCTTTTGTGCAGAAAACAGTAACACTTGTTCAGAACGAAAGAAAGCACAGAGCCCCAGATTTGCTGTTGTCCTGGAGAGCTTGCAGAGCACTGGGGAAAGGCAGGCAGAGAATTCCCTGCTAGCACCTTCTCTGTGCCTGGGAAGCAGAAGTGTTCACATTGCTTCGCAGAATCGCTTTTGTGCAGAAAACAGTAACACTTGTTCAGAACGAAAGAAAGCACAGAGCCCCAGATTTGCTGTTGTCCTGGAGAGCTTGCAGAGCACTGGGGAAAGGCAGGCAGAGAATTCCCTGCTAGCACCTTCTCTGTGCCTGGGAAGCAGAAGTGTTCACATTGCTTCGCAGAATCGCTTTTGTGCAGAAAACAGTAACACCTGTTCAGAACGAAAGAAAGCACAGAGCCCCAGATTTTATGTTGTCCTGGAGAGCTTGCAGAGCACTGGGGAAAGGCAGGCAGAGAATTCCCTGCTAGCACCTTCTCTGTGCTTGTTCACACTGGTTCGCAGAATCGCTTTTGTGCAGAAAACAGTAACACTTGTTCAGAACAAAAGAAAGCACAGAGCCCCAGATTTGCTGTTGTCCTCGAGAGCTTGCAGAGCACTGGGGAAAGGCAGGCAGAGAATTCCCTGCTAGCACCTTCTCTGTGCCTGGGAAGCAGAAGTGTTCACATTGCTTCGCAGAATCGCTTTTGTGCAGAAAACAGTAACACTTGTTCAGAACGAAAGAAAGCACAGAGCCCCAGATTTTATGTTGTCCTGGAGAGCTTGCAGAGCACTGGGGAAAGGCAAGCAGAGAATTCCCTGCTAGCACCTTCTCTGTGCCTGGGAAGCAGAAGTGTTCACATTGCTTCGCAGAATCGCTTTTGTGCAGAAAACAGTAACACTTGTTCAGAACGAAAGAAAGCACAGAGCCCCAGATTTGCTGTTGTCCTGGAGAGCTTGCAGAGCACTGGGGAAAGGCAGGCAGAGAATTCCCTGCTAGCACCTTCTCTGTGCCTGGGAAGCAGAAGTGTTCACATTGCTTCGCAGAATCGCTTTTGTGCAGAAAACAGTAACACTTGTTCAGAACGAAAGAAAGCACAGAGCCCCAGATTTTATGTTGTCCTGGAGAGCTTGCAGAGCACTGGGGAAAGGCAGGCAGAGAATTCCCTGCTAGCACCTTCTCTGTGCTTGTTCACACTGGTTCGCAGAATCGCTTTTGTGCAGAAAACAGTAACACTTGTTCAGAACAAAAGAAAGCACAGAGCCCCAGATTTGCTGTTGTCCTGGAGAGCTTGCAGAGCACTGGGGAAAGGCAGGCAGAGAATTCCCTGCTAGCACCTTCTCTGTGCCTGGGAAGCAGAAGTGTTCACATTGCTTCGCAGAATCGCTTTTGTGCAGAAAACAGTAACACTTGTTCAGAACGAAAGAAAGCACAGAGCCCCAGATTTTATGTTGTCCTGGAGAGCTTGCAGAGCACTGGGGAAAGGCAAGCAGAGAATTCACTGCTAGCACCTTCTCTGTGCCTGGGAAGCAGAAGTGTTCACATTGCTTCGCAGAATCGCTTTTGTGCAGAAAACACTAACACTTGTTCAGAACGAAAGAAAGCACAGAGCCCCAGATTTGCTGTTGTCCTGGAGAGCTTGCAGAGCACTGGGGAAAGGCAGGCAGAGAATTCCCTGCTAGCACCTTCTCTGTGCCTGGGAAGCAGAAGTGTTCACATTGCTTCGCAGAATCGCTTTTGTGCAGAAAACAGTAACACTTGTTCAGAACGAAAGAAAGCACAGAGCCCCAGATTTTATGTTGTCCTGGAGAGCTTGCAGAGCACTGGGGAAGGTCAGGTAGAGAATTCCCTGCTAGCACCTTCTCTGTGCCTGGGAAGCAGAAGTGTTCACATTGCTTCGCAGAATCGCTTTTGTGCAGAAAACAGTAACACTTGTTCAGAACAAAAGAAAGCACAGAGCCCCAGATTTTATGTTGTCCTGGAGAGCTTGCAGAGCACTGGGGAAAGGCAGGCAGAGAATTCCCTGCTAGCACCTTCTCTGTGCCTGGGAAGCAGAAGTGTTCACATTGCTTCGCAGAATCGCTTTTGTGCAGAAAACAGTAACACTTGTTCAGAACGAATGAAAGCACAGAGCCCCAGATTTGCTGTTGTCCTGGAGAGCTTGCAGAGCACTGGGGAAAGGCAGGCAGAGAATTCCCTGCTATCACCTTCTCTGTGCCTGTTCACACTGCTTCGCAGAATCGCTTTTGTGCAGAAAACAGTAACACTTGTTCAGAACGAAAGAAAGCACAGAGCCCCAGATTTTATGTTGTCCTGGAGAGCTTGCAGAGCACTGGGGAAAGGCAGGCAGAGAATTCCCTGCTAGCACCTTCTCTGTGCCTGGGAAGCAGAAGTGTTCACATTGCTTCGCAGAATCGCTTTTGTGCAGAAAACAGTAACACTTGTTCAGAACGAAAGAAAGCACAGAGCCCCAGATTTTATGTTGTCCTGGAGAGCTTGCAGAGCACTGGGGAAAGGCAGGCAGAGAATTCCCTGCTAGCACCTTCTCTGTGCCTGGGAAGCAGAAGTGTTCACATTGCTTCGCAGAATCGCTTTTGTGCAGAAAACAGTAACACTTGTTCAGAACGAAAGAAAGCACAGAGCCCCAGATTTTATGTTGTCCTGGAGAGCTTGCAGAGCACTGGGGAAGGGCAGGTAGAGAATTCCCTGCTGCACCTTCTCTGTGCCTGGGAAGCAGAAGTGTTCACATTGCTTCGCAGAATCGCTTTTGTGCAGAAAACATTAACACTTGTTCAGAACAAAAGAAAGCACAGAGCCCCAGATTTACTGTTGTCCTGGAGAGCTTGCAGAGCACTGGGGAAAGGCAGGCAGAGAATTCCCTGCTAGCACCTTCTCTGTGCCTGGGAAGCAGAAGTGTTCACATTGCTTCGCAGAAGCGCTTTTGTGCAGAAAACAGTAACACTTGTTCAGAACGAAAGAAAGCACAGAGCCCCAGATTTGCTGTTGTCCTGGAGAGCTTGCAGAGCACTGGGGAAAGGCAGGCAGAGAATTCCCTGCTAGCACCTTCTCTGTGCCTGGGAAGCAGAAGTGTTCACATTGCTTCGCAGAATCGCTTTTGTGCAGAAAACAGTAACACTTGTTCAGAACGAAAGAAAGCACAGAGCCCCAGATTTTATGTTGTCCTGGAGAGCTTGCAGAGCACTGGGGAAAGGCAGGCAGAGAATTCCCTGCTAGCACCTTCTCTGTGCCTGGGAAGCAGAAGTGTTCACATTGCTTCGCAGAATCGCTTTTGTGCAGAAAACAGTAACACTTGTTCAGAACGAAAGAAAGCACAGAGCCCCAGATTTTATGTTGTCCTGGAGAGCTTGCAGAGCACTGGGGAAAGGCAGGCAGAGAATTCCCTGCTAGCACCTTCTCTGTGCCTGGGAAGCAGAAGTGTTCACATTGCTTCGCAGAATCGCTTTTGTGCAGAAAACAGTAACACTTGTTCAGAACGAAAGAAAGCACAGAGCCCCAGATTTACTGTTGTCCTGGAGAGCTTGCAGAGCACTGGGGAAAGGCAGGCAGAGAATTCCCTGCTAGCACCTTCTCTGTGCTTGTTCACACTGGTTCGCAGAATCGCTTTTGTGCAGAAAACAGTAACACTTGTTCAGAACAAAAGAAAGCACAGAGCCCCAGATTTGCTGTTGTCCTCGAGAGCTTGCAGAGCACTGGGGAAAGGCAGGCAGAGAATTCCCTGCTAGCACCTTCTCTGTGCCTGGGAAGCAGAAGTGTTCACATTGCTTCGCAGAATCGCTTTTGTGCAGAAAACAGTAACACTTGTTCAGAACGAATGAAAGCACAGAGCCCCAGATTTGCTGTTGTCCTGGAGAGCTTGCAGAGCACTGGGGAAAGGCAAGCAGAGAATTCACTGCTAGCACCTTCTCTGTGCCTGGGAAGCAGAAGTGTTCACATTGCTTCGCAGAATCGCTTTTGTGCAGAAAACAGTAACACTTGTTCAGAACAAAAGAAAGCACAGAGCCCCAGATTTACTGTTGTCCTGGAGAGCTTGCAGAGCACTGGGGAAAGGCAGGCAGAGAATTCCCTGCTAGCACCTTCTCTGTGCCTGGGAAGCAGAAGTGTTCACATTGCTTCGCAGAATCGCTTTTGTGCAGAAAACAGTAACACTTGTTCAGAACGAATGAAAGCACAGAGCCCCAGATTTGCTGTTGTCCTGGAGAGCTTGCAGAGCACTGGGGAAAGGCAGGCAGAGAATTCCCTGCTATCACCTTCTCTGTGCCTGTTCACACTGCTTCGCAGAATCGCTTTTGTGCAGAAAACAGTAACACTTGTTCAGAACGAAAGAAAGCACAGAGCCCCAGATTTTATGTTGTCCTGGAGAGCTTGCAGAGCACTGGGGAAAGGCAGGCAGAGAATTCCCTGCTAGCACCTTCTCTGTGCCTGGGAAGCAGAAGTGTTCACATTGCTTCGCAGAATCGCTTTTGTGCAGAAAACAGTAACACTTGTTCAGAACGAAAGAAAGCACAGAGCCCCAGATTTTATGTTGTCCTGGAGAGCTTGCAGAGCACTGGGGAAAGGCAGGCAGAGAATTCCCTGCTAGCACCTTCTCTGTGCCTGGGAAGCAGAAGTGTTCACATTGCTTCGCAGAATCGCTTTTGTGCAGAAAACAGTAACACTTGTTCAGAACGAAAGAAAGCACAGAGCCCCAGATTTTATGTTGTCCTGGAGAGCTTGCAGAGCACTGGGGAAGGGCAGGTAGAGAATTCCCTGCTGCACCTTCTCTGTGCCTGGGAAGCAGAAGTGTTCACATTGCTTCGCAGAATCGCTTTTGTGCAGAAAACAGTAACACTTGTTCAGAACAAAAGAAAGCACAGAGCCCCAGATTTACTGTTGTCCTGGAGAGCTTGCAGAGCACTGGGGAAAGGCAGGCAGAGAATTCCCTGCTAGCACCTTCTCTGTGCCTGGGAAGCAGAAGTGTTCACATTGCTTCGCAGAAGCGCTTTTGTGCAGAAAACAGTAACACTTGTTCAGAACGAAAGAAAGCACAGAGCCCCAGATTTGCTGTTGTCCTGGAGAGCTTGCAGAGCACTGGGGAAAGGCAGGCAGAGAATTCCCTGCTAGCACCTTCTCTGTGCCTGGGAAGCAGAAGTGTTCACATTGCTTCGCAGAATCGCTTTTGTGCAGAAAACAGTAACACTTGTTCAGAACGAAAGAAAGCACAGAGCCCCAGATTTTATGTTGTCCTGGAGAGCTTGCAGAGCACTGGGGAAAGGCAGGCAGAGAATTCCCTGCTAGCACCTTCTCTGTGCCTGGGAAGCAGAAGTGTTCACATTGCTTCGCAGAATCGCTTTTGTGCAGAAAACAGTAACACTTGTTCAGAACGAAAGAAAGCACAGAGCCCCAGATTTGCTGTTGTCCTGGAGAGCTTGCAGAGCACTGGGGAAAGGCAGGCAGAGAATTCCCTGCTAGCACCTTCTCTGTGCCTGGGAAGCAGAAGTGTTCACATTGCTTCGCAGAATCGCTTTTGTGCAGAAAACAGTAACACTTGTTCAGAACGAAAGAAAGCACAGAGCCCCAGATTTGCTGTTGTCCTGGAGAGCTTGCAGAGCACTGGGGAAAGGCAGGCAGAGAATTCCCTGCTAGCACCTTCTCTGTGCCTGGGAAGCAGAAGTGTTCACATTGCTTCGCAGAATCGCTTTTGTGCAGAAAACACTAACACTTGTTCAGAACGAAAGAAAGCACAGAGCCCCAGATTTTATGTTGTCCTGGAGAGCTTGCAGAACACTGGGGAAAGGCAGGCAGAGAATTCCCTGCTAGCACCTTCTCTGTGCCTGGGAAGCAGAAGTGTTCACATTGCTTCGCAGAATCGCTTTTGTGCAGAAAACAGTAACACTTGTTCAGAACGAAAGAAAGCACAGAGCCCCAGATTTGCTGTTGTCCTGGAGAGCTTGCAGAGCACTGGGGAAAGGCAGGCAGAGAATTCCCTGCTATCACCTTCTCTGTGCCTGTTCACACTGCTTCGCAGAATCGCTTTTGTGCAGAAAACAGTAACACTTGTTCAGAACGAAAGAAAGCACAGAGCCCCAGATTTTATGTTGTCCTGGAGAGCTTGCAGAGCACTGGGGAAAGGCAGGCAGAGAATTCCCTGCTAGCACCTTCTCTGTGCCTGGGAAGCAGAAGTGTTCACATTGCTTCGCAGAATCGCTTTTGTGCAGAAAACAGTAACACTTGTTCAGAACGAAAGAAAGCACAGAGCCCCAGATTTGCTGTTGTCCTGGAGAGCTTGCAGAGCACTGGGGAAAGGCAGGCAGAGAATTCCCTGCTAGCACCTTCTCTGTGCCTGGGAAGCAGAAGTGTTCACATTGCTTCGCAGAATCGCTTTTGTGCAGAAAACAGTAACACTTGTTCAGAACGAAAGAAAGCACAGAGCCCCAGATTTTATGTTGTCCTGGAGAGCTTGCAGAGCACTGGGGAAAGGCAGGCAGAGAATTCCCTGCTAGCACCTTCTCTGTGCTTGTTCACACTGGTTCGCAGAATCGCTTTTGTGCAGAAAACAGTAACACTTGTTCAGAACAAAAGAAAGCACAGAGCCCCAGATTTGCTGTTGTCCTCGAGAGCTTGCAGAGCACTGGGGAAAGGCAGGCAGAGAATTCCCTGCTAGCACCTTCTCTGTGCCTGGGAAGCAGAAGTGTTCACATTGCTTCGCAGAATCGCTTTTGTGCAGAAAACAGTAACACTTGTTCAGAACGAAAGAAAGCACAGAGCCCCAGATTTTATGTTGTCCTGGAGAGCTTGCAGAGCACTGGGGAAAGGCAAGCAGAGAATTCACTGCTAGCACCTTCTCTGTGCCTGGGAAGCAGAAGTGTTCACATTGCTTCGCAGAATCGCTTTTGTGCAGAAAACAGTAACACTTGTTCAGAACGAAAGAAAGCACAGAGCCCCAGATTTTATGTTGTCCTGGAGAGCTTGCAGAGCACTGGGGAAGGTCAGGTAGAGAATTCCCTGCTAGCACCTTCTCTGTGCCTGGGAAGCAGAAGTGTTCACATTGCTTCGCAGAATCGCTTTTGTGCAGAAAACAGTAACACTTGTTCAGAACGAAAGAAAGCACAGAGCCCCAGATTTGCTGTTGTCCTGGAGAGCTTGCAGAGCACTGGGGAAAGGCAAGCAGAGAATTCCCTGCTAGCACCTTCTCTGTGCCTGGGAAGCAGAAGTGTTCACCTTGCTTCGCAGAATCGCTTTTGTGCAGAAAACAGTAACACTTGTTCAGAACAAAAGAAAGCACAGAGCCCCAGATTTACTGTTGTCCTGGAGAGCTTGCAGAGCACTGGGGAAAGGCAGGCAGAGAATTCCCTGCTAGCACCTTCTCTGTGCCTGGGAAGCAGAAGTGTTCACATTGCTTCGCAGAATCGCTTTTGTGCAGAAAACAGTAACACTTGTTCAGAACGAATGAAAGCACAGAGCCCCAGATTTGCTGTTGTCCTGGAGAGCTTGCAGAGCACTGGGGAAAGGCAGGCAGAGAATTCCCTGCTAGCACCTTCTCTGTGCCTGTTCACACTGCTTCGCAGAATCGCTTTTGTGCAGAAAACAGTAACACTTGTTCAGAACGAAAGAAAGCACAGAGCCCCAGATTTTATGTTGTCCTGGAGAGCTTGCAGAGCACTGGGGAAAGGCAGGCAGAGAATTCCCTGCTAGCACCTTCTCTGTGCCTGGGAAGCAGAAGTGTTCACATTGCTTCGCAGAATCGCTTTTGTGCAGAAAACAGTAACACTTGTTCAGAACGAAAGAAAGCACAGAGCCCCAGATTTGCTGTTGTCCTGGAGAGCTTGCAGAGCACTGGGGAAAGGCAGGCAGAGAATTCCCTGCTAGCACCTTCTCTGTGCCTGGGAAGCAGAAGTGTTCACATTGCTTCGCAGAATCGCTTTTGTGCAGAAAACAGTAACACTTGTTCAGAACGAAAGAAAGCACAGAGCCCCAGATTTGCTGTTGTCCTGGAGAGCTTGCAGAGCACTGGGGAAAGGCAGGCAGAGAATTCCCTGCTAGCACCTTCTCTGTGCCTGGGAAGCAGAAGTGTTCACATTGCTTCGCAGAATCGCTTTTGTGCAGAAAACAGTAACACCTGTTCAGAACGAAAGAAAGCACAGAGCCCCAGATTTTATGTTGTCCTGGAGAGCTTGCAGAGCACTGGGGAAAGGCAGGCAGAGAATTCCCTGCTAGCACCTTCTCTGTGCTTGTTCACACTGGTTCGCAGAATCGCTTTTGTGCAGAAAACAGTAACACTTGTTCAGAACAAAAGAAAGCACAGAGCCCCAGATTTGCTGTTGTCCTCGAGAGCTTGCAGAGCACTGGGGAAAGGCAGGCAGAGAATTCCCTGCTAGCACCTTCTCTGTGCCTGGGAAGCAGAAGTGTTCACATTGCTTCGCAGAATCGCTTTTGTGCAGAAAACAGTAACACTTGTTCAGAACGAAAGAAAGCACAGAGCCCCAGATTTTATGTTGTCCTGGAGAGCTTGCAGAGCACTGGGGAAAGGCAAGCAGAGAATTCCCTGCTAGCACCTTCTCTGTGCCTGGGAAGCAGAAGTGTTCACATTGCTTCGCAGAATCGCTTTTGTGCAGAAAACAGTAACACTTGTTCAGAACGAAAGAAAGCACAGAGCCCCAGATTTGCTGTTGTCCTGGAGAGCTTGCAGAGCACTGGGGAAAGGCAGGCAGAGAATTCCCTGCTAGCACCTTCTCTGTGCCTGGGAAGCAGAAGTGTTCACATTGCTTCGCAGAATCGCTTTTGTGCAGAAAACAGTAACACTTGTTCAGAACGAAAGAAAGCACAGAGCCCCAGATTTTATGTTGTCCTGGAGAGCTTGCAGAGCACTGGGGAAAGGCAGGCAGAGAATTCCCTGCTAGCACCTTCTCTGTGCTTGTTCACACTGGTTCGCAGAATCGCTTTTGTGCAGAAAACAGTAACACTTGTTCAGAACAAAAGAAAGCACAGAGCCCCAGATTTGCTGTTGTCCTCGAGAGCTTGCAGAGCACTGGGGAAAGGCAGGCAGAGAATTCCCTGCTAGCACCTTCTCTGTGCCTGGGAAGCAGAAGTGTTCACATTGCTTCGCAGAATCGCTTTTGTGCAGAAAACAGTAACACTTGTTCAGAACGAAAGAAAGCACAGAGCCCCAGATTTTATGTTGTCCTGGAGAGCTTGCAGAGCACTGGGGAAAGGCAAGCAGAGAATTCACTGCTAGCACCTTCTCTGTGCCTGGGAAGCAGAAGTGTTCACATTGCTTCGCAGAATCGCTTTTGTGCAGAAAACACTAACACTTGTTCAGAACGAAAGAAAGCACAGAGCCCCAGATTTGCTGTTGTCCTGGAGAGCTTGCAGAGCACTGGGGAAAGGCAGGCAGAGAATTCCCTGCTAGCACCTTCTCTGTGCCTGGGAAGCAGAAGTGTTCACATTGCTTCGCAGAATCGCTTTTGTGCAGAAAACAGTAACACTTGTTCAGAACGAAAGAAAGCACAGAGCCCCAGATTTTATGTTGTCCTGGAGAGCTTGCAGAGCACTGGGGAAGGTCAGGTAGAGAATTCCCTGCTAGCACCTTCTCTGTGCCTGGGAAGCAGAAGTGTTCACATTGCTTCGCAGAATCGCTTTTGTGCAGAAAACAGTAACACTTGTTCAGAACAAAAGAAAGCACAGAGCCCCAGATTTTATGTTGTCCTGGAGAGCTTGCAGAGCACTGGGGAAAGGCAGGCAGAGAATTCCCTGCTAGCACCTTCTCTGTGCCTGGGAAGCAGAAGTGTTCACATTGCTTCGCAGAATCGCTTTTGTGCAGAAAACAGTAACACTTGTTCAGAACGAATGAAAGCACAGAGCCCCAGATTTGCTGTTGTCCTGGAGAGCTTGCAGAGCACTGGGGAAAGGCAGGCAGAGAATTCCCTGCTATCACCTTCTCTGTGCCTGTTCACACTGCTTCGCAGAATCGCTTTTGTGCAGAAAACAGTAACACTTGTTCAGAACGAAAGAAAGCACAGAGCCCCAGATTTTATGTTGTCCTGGAGAGCTTGCAGAGCACTGGGGAAAGGCAGGCAGAGAATTCCCTGCTAGCACCTTCTCTGTGCCTGGGAAGCAGAAGTGTTCACATTGCTTCGCAGAATCGCTTTTGTGCAGAAAACAGTAACACTTGTTCAGAACGAAAGAAAGCACAGAGCCCCAGATTTTATGTTGTCCTGGAGAGCTTGCAGAGCACTGGGGAAAGGCAGGCAGAGAATTCCCTGCTAGCACCTTCTCTGTGCCTGGGAAGCAGAAGTGTTCACATTGCTTCGCAGAATCGCTTTTGTGCAGAAAACAGTAACACTTGTTCAGAACGAAAGAAAGCACAGAGCCCCAGATTTTATGTTGTCCTGGAGAGCTTGCAGAGCACTGGGGAAGGGCAGGTAGAGAATTCCCTGCTGCACCTTCTCTGTGCCTGGGAAGCAGAAGTGTTCACATTGCTTCGCAGAATCGCTTTTGTGCAGAAAACATTAACACTTGTTCAGAACAAAAGAAAGCACAGAGCCCCAGATTTACTGTTGTCCTGGAGAGCTTGCAGAGCACTGGGGAAAGGCAGGCAGAGAATTCCCTGCTAGCACCTTCTCTGTGCCTGGGAAGCAGAAGTGTTCACATTGCTTCGCAGAAGCGCTTTTGTGCAGAAAACAGTAACACTTGTTCAGAACGAAAGAAAGCACAGAGCCCCAGATTTGCTGTTGTCCTGGAGAGCTTGCAGAGCACTGGGGAAAGGCAGGCAGAGAATTCCCTGCTAGCACCTTCTCTGTGCCTGGGAAGCAGAAGTGTTCACATTGCTTCGCAGAATCGCTTTTGTGCAGAAAACAGTAACACTTGTTCAGAACGAAAGAAAGCACAGAGCCCCAGATTTTATGTTGTCCTGGAGAGCTTGCAGAGCACTGGGGAAAGGCAGGCAGAGAATTCCCTGCTAGCACCTTCTCTGTGCCTGGGAAGCAGAAGTGTTCACATTGCTTCGCAGAATCGCTTTTGTGCAGAAAACAGTAACACTTGTTCAGAACGAAAGAAAGCACAGAGCCCCAGATTTTATGTTGTCCTGGAGAGCTTGCAGAGCACTGGGGAAAGGCAGGCAGAGAATTCCCTGCTAGCACCTTCTCTGTGCCTGGGAAGCAGAAGTGTTCACATTGCTTCGCAGAATCGCTTTTGTGCAGAAAACAGTAACACTTGTTCAGAACGAAAGAAAGCACAGAGCCCCAGATTTTATGTTGTCCTGGAGAGCTTGCAGAGCACTGGGGAAAGGCAGGCAGAGAATTCCCTGCTAGCACCTTCTCTGTGCTTGTTCACACTGGTTCGCAGAATCGCTTTTGTGCAGAAAACAGTAACACTTGTTCAGAACAAAAGAAAGCACAGAGCCCCAGATTTGCTGTTGTCCTCGAGAGCTTGCAGAGCACTGGGGAAAGGCAGGCAGAGAATTCCCTGCTAGCACCTTCTCTGTGCCTGGGAAGCAGAAGTGTTCACATTGCTTCGCAGAATCGCTTTTGTGCAGAAAACAGTAACACTTGTTCAGAACGAATGAAAGCACAGAGCCCCAGATTTGCTGTTGTCCTGGAGAGCTTGCAGAGCACTGGGGAAAGGCAAGCAGAGAATTTACTGCTAGCACCTTCTCTGTGCCTGGGAAGCAGAAGTGTTCACATTGCTTCGCAGAATCGCTTTTGTGCAGAAAACAGTAACACTTGTTCAGAACAAAAGAAAGCACAGAGCCCCAGATTTACTGTTGTCCTGGAGAGCTTGCAGAGCACTGGGGAAAGGCAGGCAGAGAATTCCCTGCTAGCACCTTCTCTGTGCCTGGGAAGCAGAAGTGTTCACATTGCTTCGCAGAATCGCTTTTGTGCAGAAAACAGTAACACTTGTTCAGAACGAATGAAAGCACAGAGCCCCAGATTTGCTGTTGTCCTGGAGAGCTTGCAGAGCACTGGGGAAAGGCAGGCAGAGAATTCCCTGCTATCACCTTCTCTGTGCCTGTTCACACTGCTTCGCAGAATCGCTTTTGTGCAGAAAACAGTAACACTTGTTCAGAACGAAAGAAAGCACAGAGCCCCAGATTTTATGTTGTCCTGGAGAGCTTGCAGAGCACTGGGGAAAGGCAGGCAGAGAATTCCCTGCTAGCACCTTCTCTGTGCCTGGGAAGCAGAAGTGTTCACATTGCTTCGCAGAATCGCTTTTGTGCAGAAAACAGTAACACTTGTTCAGAACGAAAGAAAGCACAGAGCCCCAGATTTTATGTTGTCCTGGAGAGCTTGCAGAGCACTGGGGAAAGGCAGGCAGAGAATTCCCTGCTAGCACCTTCTCTGTGCCTGGGAAGCAGAAGTGTTCACATTGCTTCGCAGAATCGCTTTTGTGCAGAAAACAGTAACACTTGTTCAGAACGAAAGAAAGCACAGAGCCCCAGATTTTATGTTGTCCTGGAGAGCTTGCAGAGCACTGGGGAAGGACAGGTAGAGAATTCCCTGCTGCACCTTCTCTGTGCCTGGGAAGCAGAAGTGTTCACATTGCTTCGCAGAATCGCTTTTGTGCAGAAAACAGTAACACTTGTTCAGAACAAAAGAAAGCACAGAGCCCCAGATTTACTGTTGTCCTGGAGAGCTTGCAGAGCACTGGGGAAAGGCAGGCAGAGAATTCCCTGCTAGCACCTTCTCTGTGCCTGGGAAGCAGAAGTGTTCACATTGCTTCGCAGAAGCGCTTTTGTGCAGAAAACAGTAACACTTGTTCAGAACGAATGAAAGCACAGAGCCCCAGATTTGCTGTTGTCCTGGAGAGCTTGCAGAGCACTGGGGAAAGGCAGGCAGAGAATTCCCTGCTAGCACCTTCTCTGTGCCTGTTCACACTGCTTCGCAGAATCGCTTTTGTGCAGAAAACAGTAACACTTCTTCAGAACGAAAGGAAGCACAGAGCCCCAGATTTTATGTTGTCCTGGAGAGCTTGCAGAGCACTGGGGAAGGGCAGGCAGAGAATTCCCTGCTAGCACCTTCTCTGTGCCTGGGAAGCAGAAGTGTTCACATTGCTTCGCAGAATCGCTTTTGTGCAGAAAACAGTAACACTTGTTCAGAACGAAAGAAAGCACAGAGCCCCAGATTTTATGTTGTCCTGGAGAGCTTGCAGAGCACTGGGGAAGGGCAGGTAGAGAATTCCCTGCTAGCACCTTCTCTGTGCCTGTTCACACTGCTTCGCAGAATCGCTTTTGTGCAGAAAACAGTAACACTTGTTCAGAACGAAAGGAAGCACAGAACCCCAGATTTTATGTTGTCCTGGAGAGCTTGCAGAGCACTGGGGAAAGGCAGGCAGAGAATTCCCTGCTAGCACCTTCTCTGTGCCTGGGAAGCAGAAGTGTTCACATTGCTTCGCAGAATCGCTTTTGTGCAGAAAACAGTAACACTTGTTCAGAACGAAAGAAAGCACAGAGCCCCAGATTTTATGTTGTCCTGGAGAGCTTGCAGAGCACTGGGGAAGGGCAGGCAGAGAATTCCCTGCTAGCACCTTCTCTGTGCCTGGGAAGCAGAAGTGTTCACATTGCTTCGCAGAATCGCTTTTGTGCAGAAAACAGTAACACTTGTTCAGAACGAAAGAAAGCACAGAGCCCCAGATTTTATGTTGTCCTGGAGAGCTTGCAGAGCACTGGGGAAAGGCAGGCAGAGAATTCCCTGCTAGCACCTTCTCTGTGCCTGTTCACACTGCTTCGCAGAATCGCTTTTGTGCAGAAAACAGTAACACTTGTTCAGAATGAAAGAAAGCACAGAGCCCCAGATTTTATGTTGTCCTGGAGAGCTTGCAGAGCACTGGGGAAAGGCAAGCAGAGAATTCACTGCTAGCACCTTCTCTGTGCCTGGGAAGCAGAAGTGTTCACATTGCTTCGCAGAATCGCTTTTGTGCAGAAAACAGTAGCACTTGTTCAGAACGAAAGAAAGCACAGAGCCCCAGATTTTATGTTGTCCTGGAGAGCTTGCAGAGCACTGGGGAAAGGCAGGCAGAGAATTCCCTGCTAGCACCTTCTCTGTGCCTGGGAAGCAGAAGTGTTCACATTGCTTCGCAGAAGCGCTTTTGTGCAGAAAACAGTAACACTTGTTCAGAACGAATGAAAGCACAGAGCCCCAGATTTGCTGTTGTCCTCGAGAGCTTGCAGAGCACTGGGGAAAGGCAGGCAGAGAATTCCCTGCTAGCACCTTCTCTGTGCCTGGGAAGCAGAAGTGTTCACATTGCTTCGCAGAAGCGCTTTTGTGCAGGAAACAGTAACACTTGTTCAGAACGAATGAAATCACAGAGCCCCAGATTTGCTGTTGTCCTGGAGAGCTTGCAGAGCACTGGGGAAAGGCAGGCAGAGAATTCCCTGCTAGCACCTTCTCTGTGCCTGTTCACACTGCTTCGCAGAATCGCTTTTGTGCAGAAAACAGTAACACTTCTTCAGAACGAAAGGAAGCACAGAGCCCCAGATTTTATGTTGTCCTGGAGAGCTTGCAGAGCACTGGGGAAAGGCAGGCAGAGAATTCCCTGCTAGCACCTTCTCTGTGCCTGGGAAGCAGAAGTGTTCACATTGCTTCGCAGAATCGCTTTTGTGCAGAAAACAGTAACACTTGTTCAGAACGAAAGAAAGCACAGAGCCCCAGATTTTATGTTGTCCTGGAGAGCTTGCAGAGCACTGGGGAAAGGCAGGCAGAGAATTCCCTGCTAGCACCTTCTCTGTGCCTGGGAAGCAGAAGTGTTCACATTGCTTCGCAGAATCGCTTTTGTGCAGAAAACAGTAACACTTGTTCAGAACGAAAGAAAGCACAGAGCCCCAGATTTTATGTTGTCCTGGAGAGCTTGCAGAGCACTGGGGAAGGGCAGGTAGAGAATTCCCTGCTAGCACCTTCTCTGTGCCTGTTCACACTGCTTCGCAGAATCGCTTTTGTGCAGAAAACAGTAACACTTGTTCAGAACGAAAGGAAGCACAGAGACCCAGATTTTATGTTGTCCTGGAGAGCTTGCAGAGCACTGGGGAAAGGCAGGCAGAGAATTCCCTGCTAGCACCTTCTCTGTGCCTGGGAAGCAGAAGTGTTCACATTGCTTCGCAGAATCGCTTTTGTGCAGAAAACAGTAACACTTGTTCAGAACGAAAGAAAGCACAGAGCCCCAGATTTTATGTTGTCCTGGAGAGCTTGCAGAGCACTGGGGAAGGGCAGGCAGAGAATTCCCTGCTAGCACCTTCTCTGTGCCTGGGAAGCAGAAGTGTTCACATTGCTTCGCAGAATCGCTTTTGTGCAGAAAACAGTAACACTTGTTCAGAACGAAAGAAAGCACAGAGCCCCAGATTTTATGTTGTCCTGGAGAGCTTGCAGAGCACTGGGGAAAGGCAGGCAGAGAATTCCCTGCTAGCACCTTCTCTGTGCCTGTTCACAGTGCTTCGCAGAATCGCTTTTGTGCAGAAAACAGTAACACTTGTTCAGAATGAAAGAAAGCACAGAGCCCCAGATTTTATGTTGTCCTGGAGAGCTTGCAGAGCACTGGGGAAAGGCAAGCAGAGAATTCACTGCTAGCACCTTCTCTGTGCCTGGGAAGCAGAAGTGTTCACATTGCTTCGCAGAATCGCTTTTGTGCAGAAAACAGTAGCACTTGTTCAGAACGAAAGAAAGCACAGAGCCCCAGATTTGCTGTTGTCCTGGAGAGCTTGCAGAGCACTGGGGAAAGGCAGGCAGAGAATTCCCTGCTAGCACCTTCTCTGTGCCTGTTCACATTGCTTCGCAGAATCGCTTTTGTGCAGAAAACAGTAACACTTGTTCAGAACGAAAGGAAGCACAGAGCCCCAGATTTGCTGTTGTCCTGGAGAGCTTGCAGAGCACTGGGGAAAGGCAGGCAGAGAATTCCCTGCTAGCACCTTCTCTGTGCCTGGGAAGCAGAAGTGTTCACATTGCTTCGCAGAATCGCTTTTGTGCAGAAAACAGTAACACTTGTTCAGAACGAAAGAAAGCACAGAGCCCCAGATTTTATGTTGTCCTGGAGAGCTTGCAGAGCACTGGGGAAAGGCAGGCAGAGAATTCCCTGCTAGCACCTTCTCTGTGCCTGGGAAGCAGAAGTGTTCACATTGCTTCGCAGAATCGCTTTTGTGCAGAAAACAGTAACACTTGTTCAGAACGAAAGAAAGCACAGAGCCCCAGATTTTATGTTGTCCTGGAGAGCTTGCAGAGCACTGGGGAAAGGCAGGCAGAGAATTCCCTGCTAGCACCTTCTCTGTGCCTGGGAAGCAGAAGTGTTCACATTGCTTCGCAGAATCGCTTTTGTGCAGAAAACAGTAACACTTGTTCAGAACGAAAGAAAGCACAGAGCCCCAGATTTTATGTTGTCCTGGAGAGCTTGCAGAGCACTGGGGAAAGGCAGGCAGAGAATTCCCTGCTAGCACCTTCTCTGTGCCTGGGAAGCAGAAGTGATCACATTGCTTCGCAGAATCGCTTTTGTGCAGAAAACACTAACACTTGTTCAGAACGAAAGAAAGCACGGAGCCCCAGATTTGCTGTTGTCCTGGAGAGCTTGCAGAGCACTGGGGAAGGGCAGGTAGAGAATTCCCTGCTAGCACCTTCTCTGTGCCTGGGAAGCAGAAGTGTTCACATTGCTTCGCAGAATCGCTTTTGTGCAGAAAACAGTAACACTTGTTCAGAACAAAAGAAAGCACAGAGCCCCAGATTTGCTGTTGTCCTGGAGAGCTTGCAGAGCACTGGGGAAAGGCAGGCAGAGAATTCCCTGCTAGCACCTTCTCTGTGCCTGTTCACACTGCTTCGCAGAATCGCTTTTGTGCAGAAAACAGTAACACTTGTTCAGAACAAAAGAAAGCACAGAGCCCCAGATTTGCTGTTGTCCTGGAGAGCTTGCAGAGCACTGGGGAAAGGCAGGCAGAGAATTCCCTGCTAGCACCTTCTCTGTGCCTGGGAAGCAGAAGTGTTCACATTGCTTCGCAGAATCGCTTTTGTGCAGAAAACAGTAACACTTGTTCAGAACGAAAGAAAGCACAGAGCCCCAGATTTTATGTTGTCCTGGAGAGCTTGCAGAGCACTGGGGAAAGGCAGGCAGAGAATTCCCTGCTAGCACCTTCTCTGTGCCTGGGAAGCAGAAGTGTTCACATTGCTTCGCAGAAGCGCTTTTGTGCAGAAAACAGTAACACTTGTTCAGAACGAATGAAAGCACAGAGCCCCAGATTTGCTGTTGTCCTCGAGAGCTTGCAGAGCACTGGGGAAAGGCAGGCAGAGAATTCCCTGCTAGCACCTTCTCTGTGCTTGTTCACACTGGTTCGCAGAATCGCTTTTGTGCAGAAAACAGTAACACTTGTTCAGAACAAAAGAAAGCACAGAGCCCCAGATTTGCTGTTGTCCTCGAGAGCTTGCAGAGCACTGGGGAAAGGCAGGCAGAGAATTCCCTGCTAGCACCTTCTCTGTGCCTGGGAAGCAGAAGTGTTCACATTGCTTCGCAGAATCGCTTTTGTGCAGAAAACAGTAACACTTGTTCAGAACGAAAGAAAGCACAGAGCCCCAGATTTTATGTTGTCCTGGAGAGCTTGCAGAGCACTGGGGAAAGGCAAGCAGAGAATTCACTGCTAGCACCTTCTCTGTGCCTGGGAAGCAGAAGTGTTCACATTGCTTCGCAGAATCGCTTTTGTGCAGAAAACAGTAACACTTGTTCAGAACAAAAGAAAGCACAGAGCCCCAGATTTACTGTTGTCCTGGAGAGCTTGCAGAGCACTGGGGAAAGGCAGGCAGAGAATTCCCTGCTAGCACCTTCTCTGTGCCTGGGAAGCAGAAGTGTTCACATTGCTTCGCAGAATCGCTTTTGTGCAGAAAACAGTAACACTTGTTCAGAACGAAAGAAAGCACAGAGCCCCAGATTTGCTGTTGTCCTGGAGAGCTTGCAGAGCACTGGGGAAAGGCAGGCAGAGAATTCCCTGCTATCACCTTCTCTGTGCCTGTTCACACTGCTTCGCAGAATCGCTTTTGTGCAGAAAACAGTAACACTTGTTCAGAACGAAAGAAAGCACAGAGCCCCAGATTTTATGTTGTCCTGGAGAGCTTGCAGAGCACTGGGGAAAGGCAGGCAGAGAATTCCCTGCTAGCACCTTCTCTGTGCCTGGGAAGCAGAAGTGTTCACATTGCTTCGCAGAATCGCTTTTGTGCAGAAAACAGTAACACTTGTTCAGAACGAAAGAAAGCACAGAGCCCCAGATTTTATGTTGTCCTGGAGAGCTTGCAGAGCACTGGGGAAAGGCAGGCAGAGAATTCCCTGCTAGCACCTTCTCTGTGCCTGGGAAGCAGAAGTGTTCACATTGCTTCGCAGAATCGCTTTTGTGCAGAAAACAGTAACACTTGTTCAGAACGAAAGAAAGCACAGAGCCCCAGATTTTATGTTGTCCTGGAGAGCTTGCAGAGCACTGGGGAAGGGCAGGCAGAGAATTCCCTGCTAGCACCTTCTCTGTGCCTGGGAAGCAGAAGTGTTCACATTGCTTCGCAGAATCGCTTTTGTGCAGAAAACAGTAACACTTGTTCAGAACGAAAGAAAGCACAGAGCCCCAGATTTTATGTTGTCCTGGAGAGCTTGCAGAGCACTGGGGAAGGGCAGGTAGAGAATTCCCTGCTAGCACCTTCTCTGTGCCTGTTCACACTGCTTCGCAGAATCGCTTTTGTGCAGAAAACAGTAACACTTGTTCAGAACGAAAGGAAGCACAGAACCCCAGATTTTATGTTGTCCTGGAGAGCTTGCAGAGCACTGGGGAAAGGCAGGCAGAGAATTCCCTGCTAGCACCTTCTCTGTGCCTGGGAAGCAGAAGTGTTCACATTGCTTCGCAGAATCGCTTTTGTGCAGAAAACACTAACACTTGTTCAGAACGAAAGAAAGCACAGAGCCCCAGATTTTATGTTGTCCTGGAGAGCTTGCAGAGCACTGGGGAAGGGCAGGCAGAGAATTCCCTGCTAGCACCTTCTCTGTGCCTGGGAAGCAGAAGTGTTCACATTGCTTCGCAGAATCGCTTTTGTGCAGAAAACAGTAACACTTGTTCAGAACGAAAGAAAGCACAGAGCCCCAGATTTTATGTTGTCCTGGAGAGCTTGCAGAGCACTGGGGAAAGGCAGGCAGAGAATTCCCTGCTAGCACCTTCTCTGTGCCTGTTCACAGTGCTTCGCAGAATCGCTTTTGTGCAGAAAACAGTAACACTTGTTCAGAATGAAAGAAAGCACAGAGCCCCAGATTTTATGTTGTCCTGGAGAGCTTGCAGAGCACTGGGGAAAGGCAAGCAGAGAATTCACTGCTAGCACCTTCTCTGTGCCTGGGAAGCAGAAGTGTTCACATTGCTTCGCAGAATCGCTTTTGTGCAGAAAACAGTAGCACTTGTTCAGAACGAAAGAAAGCACAGAGCCCCAGATTTTATGTTGTCCTGGAGAGCTTGCAGAGCACTGGGGAAAGGCAGGCAGAGAATTCCCTGCTAGCACCTTCTCTGTGCCTGGGAAGCAGAAGTGTTCACATTGCTTCGCAGAATCGCTTTTGTGCAGAAAACAGTAACACTTGTTCAGAACGAATGAAAGCACAGAGCCCCAGATTTGCTGTTGTCCTGGAGAGCTTGCAGAGCACTGGGGAAAGGCAGGCAGAGAATTCCCTGCTAGCACCTTCTCTGTGCCTGTTCACACTGCTTCGCAGAATCGCTTTTGTGCAGAAAACAGTAACACTTGTTCAGAACGAAAGAAAGCACAGAGCCCCAGATTTTATGTTGTCCTGGAGAGCTTGCAGAGCACTGGGGAAAGGCAGGCAGAGAATTCCCTGCTAGCACCTTCTCTGTGCCTGGGAAGCAGAAGTGTTCACATTGCTTCGCAGAATCGCTTTTGTGCAGAAAACAGTAACACTTGTTCAGAACGAAAGAAAGCACAGAGCCCCAGATTTTATGTTGTCCTGGAGAGCTTGCAGAGCACTGGGGAAAGGCAGGCAGAGAATTCCCTGCTAGCACCTTCTCTGTGCCTGGGAAGCAGAAGTGTTCACATTGCTTCGCAGAATCGCTTTTGTGCAGAAAACAGTAACACTTGTTCAGAACGAAAGAAAGCACAGAGCCCCAGATTTTATGTTGTCCTGGAGAGCTTGCAGAGCACTGGGGAAGGGCAGGTAGAGAATTCCCTGCTGCACCTTCTCTGTGCCTGGGAAGCAGAAGTGTTCACATTGCTTCGCAGAATCGCTTTTGTGCAGAAAACAGTAACACTTGTTCAGAACGAAAGAAAGCACAGAGCCCCAGATTTTATGTTGTCCTGGAGAGCTTGCAGAGCACTGGGGAAAGGCAGGCAGAGAATTCCCTGCTAGCACCTTCTCTGTGCCTGGGAAGCAGAAGTGTTCACATTGCTTCGCAGAAGCGCTTTTGTGCAGAAAACAGTAACACTTGTTCAGAACGAATGAAAGCACAGAGCCCCAGATTTGCTGTTGTCCTGGAGAGCTTGCAGAGCACTGGGGAAAGGCAGGCAGAGAATTCCCTGCTAGCACCTTCTCTGTGCCTGCTCACACTGCTTCGCAGAATCGCTTTTGTGCAGAAAACAGTAACACTTCTTCAGAACGAAAGGAAGCACAGAGCCCCAGATTTTATGTTGTCCTGGAGAGCTTGCAGAGCACTGGGGAAAGGCAGGCAGAGAATTCCCTGCTAGCACCTTCTCTGTGCCTGGGAAGCAGAAGTGTTCACATTGCTTCGCAGAATCGCTTTTGTGCAGAAAACAGTAACACTTGTTCAGAACGAAAGAAAGCACAGAGCCCCAGATTTTATGTTGTCCTGGAGAGCTTGCAGAGCACTGGGGAAGGGCAGGCAGAGAATTCCCTGCTAGCACCTTCTCTGTGCCTGGGAAGCAGAAGTGTTCACATTGCTTCGCAGAATCGCTTTTGTGCAGAAAACACTAACACTTGTTCAGAACGAAAGAAAGCACAGAGCCCCAGATTTTATGTTGTCCTGGAGAGCTTGCAGAGCACTGGGGAAGGGCAGGTAGAGAATTCCCTGCTAGCACCTTCTCTGTGCCTGTTCACACTGCTTCGCAGAATCGCTTTTGTGCAGAAAACAGTAACACTTGTTCAGAACGAAAGGAAGCACAGAGCCCCAGATTTTATGTTGTCCTGGAGAGCTTGCAGAGCACTGGGGAAAGGCAGGCAGAGAATTCCCTGCTAGCACCTTCTCTGTGCCTGGGAAGCAGAAGTGTTCACATTGCTTCGCAGAATCGCTTTTGTGCAGAAAACAGTAACACTTGTTCAGAACGAAAGAAAGCACAGAGCCCCAGATTTTATGTTGTCCTGGAGAGCTTGCAGAGCACTGGGGAAAGGCAAGCAGAGAATTCACTGCTAGCACCTTCTCTGTGCCTGGGAAGCAGAAGTGTTCACATTGCTTCGCAGAATCGCTTTTGTGCAGAAAACAGTAGCACTTGTTCAGAACGAAAGAAAGCACAGAGCCCCAGATTTTATGTTGTCCTGGAGAGCTTGCAGAGCACTGGGGAAAGGCAGGCAGAGAATTCCCTGCTAGCACCTTCTCTGTGCCTGTTCACATTGCTTCGCAGAATCGCTTTTGTGCAGAAAACAGTAACACTTGTTCAGAACGAAAGGAAGCACAGAGCCCCAGATTTGCTGTTGTCCTGGAGAGCTTGCAGAGCACTGGGGAAAGGCAGGCAGAGAATTCCCTGCTAGCACCTTCTCTGTGCCTGGGAAGCAGAAGTGTTCACATTGCTTCGCAGAATCGCTTTTGTGCAGAAAACAGTAACACTTGTTCAGAACGAATGAAAGCACAGAGCCCCAGATTTTATGTTGTCCTGGAGAGCTTGCAGAGCACTGGGGAAAGGCAGGCAGAGAATTCCCTGCTAGCACCTTCTCTGTGCCTGGGAAGCAGAAGTGTTCACATTGCTTCGCAGAATCGCTTTTGTGCAGAAAACAGTAACACTTGTTCAGAACGAAAGAAAGCACAGAGCCCCAGATTTTATGTTGTCCTGGAGAGCTTGCAGAGCACTGGGGAAAGGCAGGCAGAGAATTCCCTGCTAGCACCTTCTCTGTGCCTGTTCACACTGCTTCGCAGAATCGCTTTTGTGCAGAAAACAGTAACACTTGTTCAGAACGAAAGGAAGCACAGAACCCCAGATTTTATGTTGTCCTGGAGAGCTTGCAGAGCACTGGGGAAAGGCAGGCAGAGAATTCCCTGCTAGCACCTTCTCTGTGCCTGGGAAGCAGAAGTGTTCACATTGCTTCGCAGAATCGCTTTTGTGCAGAAAACACTAACACTTGTTCAGAACGAAAGAAAGCACAGAGCCCCAGATTTTATGTTGTCCTGGAGAGCTTGCAGAGCACTGGGGAAAGGCAGGCAGAGAATTCCCTGCTAGCACCTTCTCTGTGCCTGGGAAGCAGAAGTGTTCACATTGCTTCGCAGAATCGCTTTTGTACAGAAAACAGTAACACTTGTTCAGAACGAAAGAAAGCACAGAGCCCCAGATTTGCTGTTGTCCTGGAGAGCTTGCAGAGCACTGGGGAAAGGCAGGCAGAGAATTCCCTGCTAGCACCTTCTCTGTGCCTGTTCACAGTGCTTCGCAGAATCGCTTTTGTGCAGAAAACAGTAACACTTGTTCAGAATGAAAGAAAGCACAGAGCCCCAGATTTTATGTTGTCCTGGAGAGCTTGCAGAGCACTGGGGAAAGGCAGGCAGAGAATTCACTGCTAGCACCTTCTCTGTGCCTGGGAAGCAGAAGTGTTCACATTGCTTCGCAGAATCGCTTTTGTGCAGAAAACAGTAGCACTTGTTCAGAACGAAAGAAAGCACAGAGCCCCAGATTTTATGTTGTCCTGGAGAGCTTGCAGAGCACTGGGGAAAGGCAGGCAGAGAATTCCCTGCTAGCACCTTCTCTGTGCCTGGGAAGCAGAAGTGTTCACATTGCTTCGCAGAATCGCTTTTGTGCAGAAAACAGTAACACTTGTTCAGAACGAATGAAAGCACAGAGCCCCAGATTTGCTGTTGTCCTGGAGAGCTTGCAGAGCACTGGGGAAAGGCAGGCAGAGAATTCCCTGCTATCACCTTCTCTGTGCCTGTTCACACTGCTTCGCAGAATCGCTTTTGTGCAGAAAACAGTAACACTTGTTCAGAACGAAAGAAAGCACAGAGCCCCAGATTTTATGTTGTCCTGGAGAGCTTGCAGAGCACTGGGGAAAGGCAGGCAGAGAATTCCCTGCTAGCACCTTCTCTGTGCCTGGGAAGCAGAAGTGTTCACATTGCTTCGCAGAATCGCTTTTGTGCAGAAAACAGTAACACTTGTTCAGAACGAAAGAAAGCACAGAGCCCCAGATTTTATGTTGTCCTGGAGAGCTTGCAGAGCACTGGGGAAAGGCAGGCAGAGAATTCCCTGCTAGCACCTTCTCTGTGCCTGGGAAGCAGAAGTGTTCACATTGCTTCGCAGAATCGCTTTTGTGCAGAAAACAGTAACACTTGTTCAGAACGAAAGAAAGCACAGAGCCCCAGATTTTATGTTGTCCTGGAGAGCTTGCAGAGCACTGGGGAAGGGCAGGTAGAGAATTCCCTGCTGCACCTTCTCTGTGCCTGGGAAGCAGAAGTGTTCACATTGCTTCGCAGAATCGCTTTTGTGCAGAAAACAGTAACACTTGTTCAGAACAAAAGAAAGCACAGAGCCCCAGATTTACTGTTGTCCTGGAGAGCTTGCAGAGCACTGGGGAAAGGCAGGCAGAGAATTCCCTGCTAGCACCTTCTCTGTGCCTGGGAAGCAGAAGTGTTCACATTGCTTCGCAGAAGCGCTTTTGTGCAGAAAACAGTAACACTTGTTCAGAACGAATGAAAGCACAGAGCCCCAGATTTTATGTTGTCCTGGAGAGCTTGCAGAGCACTGGGGAAAGGCAGGCAGAGAATTCCCTGCTAGCACCTTCTCTGTGCCTGTTCACACTGCTTCGCAGAATCGCTTTTGTGCAGAAAACAGTAACACTTCTTCAGAACGAAAGGAAGCACAGAGCCCCAGATTTTATGTTGTCCTGGAGAGCTTGCAGAGCACTGGGGAAAGGCAGGCAGAGAATTCCCTGCTAGCACCTTCTCTGTGCCTGGGAAGCAGAAGTGTTCACATTGCTTCGCAGAATCGCTTTTGTGCAGAAAACACTAACACTTGTTCAGAACGAAAGAAAGCACAGAGCCCCAGATTTTATGTTGTCCTGGAGAGCTTGCAGAGCACTGGGGAAGGGCAGGCAGAGAATTCCCTGCTAGCACCTTCTCTGTGCCTGGGAAGCAGAAGTGTTCACATTGCTTCGCAGAATCGCTTTTGTGCAGAAAACAGTAACACTTGTTCAGAACGAAAGAAAGCACAGAGCCCCAGATTTTATGTTGTCCTGGAGAGCTTGCAGAGCACTGGGGAAAGGCAGGCAGAGAATTCCCTGCTAGCACCTTCTCTGTGCCTGTTCACAGTGCTTCGCAGAATCGCTTTTGTGCAGAAAACAGTAACACTTGTTCAGAATGAAAGGAAGCACAGAGCCCCAGATTTTATGTTGTCCTGGAGAGCTTGCAGAGCACTGGGGAAAGGCAAGCAGAGAATTCACTGCTAGCACCTTCTCTGTGCCTGGGAAGCAGAAGTGTTCACATTGCTTCGCAGAATCGCTTTTGTGCAGAAAACAGTAGCACTTGTTCAGAACGAAAGAAAGCACAGAGCCCCAGATTTTATGTTGTCCTGGAGAGCTTGCAGAGCACTGGGGAAAGGCAGGCAGAGAATTCCCTGCTAGCACCTTCTCTGTGCCTGTTCACATTGCTTCGCAGAATCGCTTTTGTGCAGAAAACAGTAACACTTGTTCAGAACGAAAGGAAGCACAGAGCCCCAGATTTGCTGTTGTCCTGGAGAGCTTGCAGAGCACTGGGGAAAGGCAGGCAGAGAATTCCCTGCTAGCACCTTCTCTGTGCCTGGGAAGCAGAAGTGTTCACATTGCTTCGCAGAATCGCTTTTGTGCAGAAAACAGTAACACTTGTTCAGAACGAATGAAAGCACAGAGCCCCAGATTTTATGTTGTCCTGGAGAGCTTGCAGAGCACTGGGGAAAGGCAGGCAGAGAATTCCCTGCTAGCACCTTCTCTGTGCCTGGGAAGCAGAAGTGTTCACATTGCTTCGCAGAATCGCTTTTGTGCAGAAAACAGTAACACTTGTTCAGAACGAAAGAAAGCACAGAGCCCCAGATTTTATGTTGTCCTGGAGAGCTTGCAGAGCACTGGGGAAAGGCAGGCAGAGAATTCCCTGCTAGCACCTTCTCTGTGCCTGGGAAGCAGAAGTGTTCACATTGCTTCGCAGAATCGCTTTTGTGCAGAAAACAGTAACACTTGTTCAGAACGAAAGAAAGCACAGAGCCCCAGATTTTATGTTGTCCTGGAGAGCTTGCAGAGCACTGGGGAAAGGCAGGCAGAGAATTCCCTGCTAGCACCTTCTCTGTGCCTGGGAAGCAGAAGTGATCACATTGCTTCGCAGAATCGCTTTTGTGCAGAAAACACTAACACTTGTTCAGAACGAAAGAAAGCACGGAGCCCCAGATTTGCTGTTGTCCTGGAGAGCTTGCAGAGCACTGGGGAAGGGCAGGTAGAGAATTCCCTGCTAGCACCTTCTCTGTGCCTGGGAAGCAGAAGTGTTCACATTGCTTCGCAGAATCGCTTTTGTGCAGAAAACAGTAACACTTGTTCAGAACAAAAGAAAGCACAGAGCCCCAGATTTGCTGTTGTCCTGGAGAGCTTGCAGAGCACTGGGGAAAGGCAGGCAGAGAATTCCCTGCTAGCACCTTCTCTGTGCCTGTTCACACTGCTTCGCAGAATCGCTTTTGTGCAGAAAACAGTAACACTTGTTCAGAACAAAAGAAAGCACAGAGCCCCAGATTTGCTGTTGTCCTGGAGAGCTTGCAGAGCACTGGGGAAAGGCAGGCAGAGAATTCCCTGCTAGCACCTTCTCTGTGCCTGGGAAGCAGAAGTGTTCACATTGCTTCGCAGAATCGCTTTTGTGCAGAAAACAGTAACACTTGTTCAGAACGAAAGAAAGCACAGAGCCCCAGATTTTATGTTGTCCTGGAGAGCTTGCAGAGCACTGGGGAAAGGCAGGCAGAGAATTCCCTGCTAGCACCTTCTCTGTGCCTGGGAAGCAGAAGTGTTCACATTGCTTCGCAGAAGCGCTTTTGTGCAGAAAACAGTAACACTTGTTCAGAACGAATGAAAGCACAGAGCCCCAGATTTGCTGTTGTCCTCGAGAGCTTGCAGAGCACTGGGGAAAGGCAGGCAGAGAATTCCCTGCTAGCACCTTCTCTGTGCTTGTTCACACTGGTTCGCAGAATCGCTTTTGTGCAGAAAACAGTAACACTTGTTCAGAACAAAAGAAAGCACAGAGCCCCAGATTTGCTGTTGTCCTCGAGAGCTTGCAGAGCACTGGGGAAAGGCAGGCAGAGAATTCCCTGCTAGCACCTTCTCTGTGCCTGGGAAGCAGAAGTGTTCACATTGCTTCGCAGAATCGCTTTTGTGCAGAAAACACTAACACTTGTTCAGAACGAAAGAAAGCACAGAGCCCCAGATTTTATGTTGTCCTGGAGAGCTTGCAGAGCACTGGGGAAAGGCAAGCAGAGAATTCACTGCTAGCACCTTCTCTGTGCCTGGGAAGCAGAAGTGTTCACATTGCTTCGCAGAATCGCTTTTGTGCAGAAAACAGTAACACTTGTTCAGAACAAAAGAAAGCACAGAGCCCCAGATTTACTGTTGTCCTGGAGAGCTTGCAGAGCACTGGGGAAAGGCAGGCAGAGAATTCCCTGCTAGCACCTTCTCTGTGCCTGGGAAGCAGAAGTGTTCACATTGCTTCGCAGAATCGCTTTTGTGCAGAAAACAGTAACACTTGTTCAGAACGAAAGAAAGCACAGAGCCCCAGATTTGCTGTTGTCCTGGAGAGCTTGCAGAGCACTGGGGAAAGGCAGGCAGAGAATTCCCTGCTATCACCTTCTCTGTGCCTGTTCACACTGCTTCGCAGAATCGCTTTTGTGCAGAAAACAGTAACACTTGTTCAGAACGAAAGAAAGCACAGAGCCCCAGATTTTATGTTGTCCTGGAGAGCTTGCAGAGCACTGGGGAAAGGCAGGCAGAGAATTCCCTGCTAGCACCTTCTCTGTGCCTGGGAAGCAGAAGTGTTCACATTGCTTCGCAGAATCGCTTTTGTGCAGAAAACAGTAACACTTGTTCAGAACGAAAGAAAGCACAGAGCCCCAGATTTTATGTTGTCCTGGAGAGCTTGCAGAGCACTGGGGAAAGGCAGGCAGAGAATTCCCTGCTAGCACCTTCTCTGTGCCTGGGAAGCAGAAGTGTTCACATTGCTTCGCAGAATCGCTTTTGTGCAGAAAACAGTAACACTTGTTCAGAACGAAAGAAAGCACAGAGCCCCAGATTTTATGTTGTCCTGGAGAGCTTGCAGAGCACTGGGGAAGGGCAGGCAGAGAATTCCCTGCTAGCACCTTCTCTGTGCCTGGGAAGCAGAAGTGTTCACATTGCTTCGCAGAATCGCTTTTGTGCAGAAAACAGTAACACTTGTTCAGAACGAAAGAAAGCACAGAGCCCCAGATTTTATGTTGTCCTGGAGAGCTTGCAGAGCACTGGGGAAGGGCAGGTAGAGAATTCCCTGCTAGCACCTTCTCTGTGCCTGTTCACACTGCTTCGCAGAATCGCTTTTGTGCAGAAAACAGTAACACTTGTTCAGAACGAAAGGAAGCACAGAACCCCAGATTTTATGTTGTCCTGGAGAGCTTGCAGAGCACTGGGGAAAGGCAGGCAGAGAATTCCCTGCTAGCACCTTCTCTGTGCCTGGGAAGCAGAAGTGTTCACATTGCTTCGCAGAATCGCTTTTGTGCAGAAAACACTAACACTTGTTCAGAACGAAAGAAAGCACAGAGCCCCAGATTTTATGTTGTCCTGGAGAGCTTGCAGAGCACTGGGGAAGGGCAGGCAGAGAATTCCCTGCTAGCACCTTCTCTGTGCCTGGGAAGCAGAAGTGTTCACATTGCTTCGCAGAATCGCTTTTGTGCAGAAAACAGTAACACTTGTTCAGAACGAAAGAAAGCACAGAGCCCCAGATTTTATGTTGTCCTGGAGAGCTTGCAGAGCACTGGGGAAAGGCAGGCAGAGAATTCCCTGCTAGCACCTTCTCTGTGCCTGTTCACAGTGCTTCGCAGAATCGCTTTTGTGCAGAAAACAGTAACACTTGTTCAGAATGAAAGAAAGCACAGAGCCCCAGATTTTATGTTGTCCTGGAGAGCTTGCAGAGCACTGGGGAAAGGCAAGCAGAGAATTCACTGCTAGCACCTTCTCTGTGCCTGGGAAGCAGAAGTGTTCACATTGCTTCGCAGAATCGCTTTTGTGCAGAAAACAGTAGCACTTGTTCAGAACGAAAGAAAGCACAGAGCCCCAGATTTTATGTTGTCCTGGAGAGCTTGCAGAGCACTGGGGAAAGGCAGGCAGAGAATTCCCTGCTAGCACCTTCTCTGTGCCTGGGAAGCAGAAGTGTTCACATTGCTTCGCAGAATCGCTTTTGTGCAGAAAACAGTAACACTTGTTCAGAACGAATGAAAGCACAGAGCCCCAGATTTGCTGTTGTCCTGGAGAGCTTGCAGAGCACTGGGGAAAGGCAGGCAGAGAATTCCCTGCTAGCACCTTCTCTGTGCCTGTTCACACTGCTTCGCAGAATCGCTTTTGTGCAGAAAACAGTAACACTTGTTCAGAACGAAAGAAAGCACAGAGCCCCAGATTTTATGTTGTCCTGGAGAGCTTGCAGAGCACTGGGGAAAGGCAGGCAGAGAATTCCCTGCTAGCACCTTCTCTGTGCCTGGGAAGCAGAAGTGTTCACATTGCTTCGCAGAATCGCTTTTGTGCAGAAAACAGTAACACTTGTTCAGAACGAAAGAAAGCACAGAGCCCCAGATTTTATGTTGTCCTGGAGAGCTTGCAGAGCACTGGGGAAAGGCAGGCAGAGAATTCCCTGCTAGCACCTTCTCTGTGCCTGGGAAGCAGAAGTGTTCACATTGCTTCGCAGAATCGCTTTTGTGCAGAAAACAGTAACACTTGTTCAGAACGAAAGAAAGCACAGAGCCCCAGATTTTATGTTGTCCTGGAGAGCTTGCAGAGCACTGGGGAAGGGCAGGTAGAGAATTCCCTGCTGCACCTTCTCTGTGCCTGGGAAGCAGAAGTGTTCACATTGCTTCGCAGAATCGCTTTTGTGCAGAAAACAGTAACACTTGTTCAGAACAAAAGAAAGCACAGAGCCCCAGATTTACTGTTGTCCTGGAGAGCTTGCAGAGCACTGGGGAAAGGCAGGCAGAGAATTCCCTGCTAGCACCTTCTCTGTGCCTGGGAAGCAGAAGTGTTCACATTGCTTCGCAGAAGCGCTTTTGTGCAGAAAACAGTAACACTTGTTCAGAACGAATGAAAGCACAGAGCCCCAGATTTGCTGTTGTCCTGGAGAGCTTGCAGAGCACTGGGGAAAGGCAGGCAGAGAATTCCCTGCTAGCACCTTCTCTGTGCCTGCTCACACTGCTTCGCAGAATCGCTTTTGTGCAGAAAACAGTAACACTTCTTCAGAACGAAAGGAAGCACAGAGCCCCAGATTTTATGTTGTCCTGGAGAGCTTGCAGAGCACTGGGGAAAGGCAGGCAGAGAATTCCCTGCTAGCACCTTCTCTGTGCCTGGGAAGCAGAAGTGTTCACATTGCTTCGCAGAATCGCTTTTGTGCAGAAAACAGTAACACTTGTTCAGAACGAAAGAAAGCACAGAGCCCCAGATTTTATGTTGTCCTGGAGAGCTTGCAGAGCACTGGGGAAGGGCAGGCAGAGAATTCCCTGCTAGCACCTTCTCTGTGCCTGGGAAGCAGAAGTGTTCACATTGCTTCGCAGAATCGCTTTTGTGCAGAAAACACTAACACTTGTTCAGAACGAAAGAAAGCACAGAGCCCCAGATTTTATGTTGTCCTGGAGAGCTTGCAGAGCACTGGGGAAGGGCAGGTAGAGAATTCCCTGCTAGCACCTTCTCTGTGCCTGTTCACACTGCTTCGCAGAATCGCTTTTGTGCAGAAAACAGTAACACTTGTTCAGAACGAAAGGAAGCACAGAGCCCCAGATTTTATGTTGTCCTGGAGAGCTTGCAGAGCACTGGGGAAAGGCAGGCAGAGAATTCCCTGCTAGCACCTTCTCTGTGCCTGGGAAGCAGAAGTGTTCACATTGCTTCGCAGAATCGCTTTTGTGCAGAAAACAGTAACACTTGTTCAGAACGAAAGAAAGCACAGAGCCCCAGATTTTATGTTGTCCTGGAGAGCTTGCAGAGCACTGGGGAAGGGCAGGCAGAGAATTCCGTGCTAGCACCTTCTCTGTGCCTGGGAAGCAGAAGTGTTCACATTGCTTCGCAGAATCGCTTTTGTGCAGAAAACAGTAACACTTGTTCAGAACGAAAGAAAGCACAGAGCCCCAGATTTTATGTTGTCCTGGAGAGCTTGCAGAGCACTGGGGAAAGGCAGGCAGAGAATTCCCTGCTAGCACCTTCTCTGTGCCTGTTCACAGTGCTTCGCAGAATCGCTTTTGTGCAGAAAACAGTAACACTTGTTCAGAATGAAAGAAAGCACAGAGCCCCAGATTTTATGTTGTCCTGGAGAGCTTGCAGAGCACTGGGGAAAGGCAAGCAGAGAATTCACTGCTAGCACCTTCTCTGTGCCTGGGAAGCAGAAGTGTTCACATTGCTTCGCAGAATCGCTTTTGTGCAGAAAACAGTAGCACTTGTTCAGAACGAAAGAAAGCACAGAGCCCCAGATTTTATGTTGTCCTGGAGAGCTTGCAGAGCACTGGGGAAAGGCAGGCAGAGAATTCCCTGCTAGCACCTTCTCTGTGCCTGTTCACATTGCTTCGCAGAATCGCTTTTGTGCAGAAAACAGTAACACTTGTTCAGAACGAAAGGAAGCACAGAGCCCCAGATTTGCTGTTGTCCTGGAGAGCTTGCAGAGCACTGGGGAAAGGCAGGCAGAGAATTCCCTGCTAGCACCTTCTCTGTGCCTGGGAAGCAGAAGTGTTCACATTGCTTCGCAGAATCGCTTTTGTGCAGAAAACAGTAACACTTGTTCAGAACGAATGAAAGCACAGAGCCCCAGATTTTATGTTGTCCTGGAGAGCTTGCAGAGCACTGGGGAAAGGCAGGCAGAGAATTCCCTGCTAGCACCTTCTCTGTGCCTGGGAAGCAGAAGTGTTCACATTGCTTCGCAGAATCGCTTTTGTGCAGAAAACAGTAACACTTGTTCAGAACGAAAGAAAGCACAGAGCCCCAGATTTTATGTTGTCCTGGAGAGCTTGCAGAGCACTGGGGAAAGGCAGGCAGAGAATTCCCTGCTAGCACCTTCTCTGTGCCTGTTCACACTGCTTCGCAGAATCGCTTTTGTGCAGAAAACAGTAACACTTGTTCAGAACGAAAGGAAGCACAGAACCCCAGATTTTATGTTGTCCTGGAGAGCTTGCAGAGCACTGGGGAAAGGCAGGCAGAGAATTCCCTGCTAGCACCTTCTCTGTGCCTGGGAAGCAGAAGTGTTCACATTGCTTCGCAGAATCGCTTTTGTGCAGAAAACACTAACACTTGTTCAGAACGAAAGAAAGCACAGAGCCCCAGATTTTATGTTGTCCTGGAGAGCTTGCAGAGCACTGGGGAAGGGCAGGCAGAGAATTCCCTGCTAGCACCTTCTCTGTGCCTGGGAAGCAGAAGTGTTCACATTGCTTCGCAGAATCGCTTTTGTGCAGAAAACAGTAACACTTGTTCAGAACGAAAGAAAGCACAGAGCCCCAGATTTGCTGTTGTCCTGGAGAGCTTGCAGAGCACTGGGGAAAGGCAGGCAGAGAATTCCCTGCTAGCACCTTCTCTGTGCCTGTTCACAGTGCTTCGCAGAATCGCTTTTGTGCAGAAAACAGTAACACTTGTTCAGAATGAAAGAAAGCACAGAGCCCCAGATTTTATGTTGTCCTGGAGAGCTTGCAGAGCACTGGGGAAAGGCAGGCAGAGAATTCACTGCTAGCACCTTCTCTGTGCCTGGGAAGCAGAAGTGTTCACATTGCTTCGCAGAATCGCTTTTGTGCAGAAAACAGTAGCACTTGTTCAGAACGAAAGAAAGCACAGAGCCCCAGATTTTATGTTGTCCTGGAGAGCTTGCAGAGCACTGGGGAAAGGCAGGCAGAGAATTCCCTGCTAGCACCTTCTCTGTGCCTGGGAAGCAGAAGTGTTCACATTGCTTCGCAGAATCGCTTTTGTGCAGAAAACAGTAACACTTGTTCAGAACGAATGAAAGCACAGAGCCCCAGATTTGCTGTTGTCCTGGAGAGCTTGCAGAGCACTGGGGAAAGGCAGGCAGAGAATTCCCTGCTATCACCTTCTCTGTGCCTGTTCACACTGCTTCGCAGAATCGCTTTTGTGCAGAAAACAGTAACACTTGTTCAGAACGAAAGAAAGCACAGAGCCCCAGATTTTATGTTGTCCTGGAGAGCTTGCAGAGCACTGGGGAAAGGCAGGCAGAGAATTCCCTGCTAGCACCTTCTCTGTGCCTGGGAAGCAGAAGTGTTCACATTGCTTCGCAGAATCGCTTTTGTGCAGAAAACAGTAACACTTGTTCAGAACGAAAGAAAGCACAGAGCCCCAGATTTTATGTTGTCCTGGAGAGCTTGCAGAGCACTGGGGAAAGGCAGGCAGAGAATTCCCTGCTAGCACCTTCTCTGTGCCTGGGAAGCAGAAGTGTTCACATTGCTTCGCAGAATCGCTTTTGTGCAGAAAACAGTAACACTTGTTCAGAACGAAAGAAAGCACAGAGCCCCAGATTTTATGTTGTCCTGGAGAGCTTGCAGAGCACTGGGGAAGGGCAGGTAGAGAATTCCCTGCTGCACCTTCTCTGTGCCTGGGAAGCAGAAGTGTTCACATTGCTTCGCAGAATCGCTTTTGTGCAGAAAACAGTAACACTTGTTCAGAACAAAAGAAAGCACAGAGCCCCAGATTTACTGTTGTCCTGGAGAGCTTGCAGAGCACTGGGGAAAGGCAGGCAGAGAATTCCCTGCTAGCACCTTCTCTGTGCCTGGGAAGCAGAAGTGTTCACATTGCTTCGCAGAAGCGCTTTTGTGCAGAAAACAGTAACACTTGTTCAGAACGAATGAAAGCACAGAGCCCCAGATTTTATGTTGTCCTGGAGAGCTTGCAGAGCACTGGGGAAAGGCAGGCAGAGAATTCCCTGCTAGCACCTTCTCTGTGCCTGTTCACACTGCTTCGCAGAATCGCTTTTGTGCAGAAAACAGTAACACTTCTTCAGAACGAAAGGAAGCACAGAGCCCCAGATTTTATGTTGTCCTGGAGAGCTTGCAGAGCACTGGGGAAAGGCAGGCAGAGAATTCCCTGCTAGCACCTTCTCTGTGCCTGGGAAGCAGAAGTGTTCACATTGCTTCGCAGAATCGCTTTTGTGCAGAAAACACTAACACTTGTTCAGAACGAAAGAAAGCACAGAGCCCCAGATTTTATGTTGTCCTGGAGAGCTTGCAGAGCACTGGGGAAGGGCAGGCAGAGAATTCCCTGCTAGCACCTTCTCTGTGCCTGGGAAGCAGAAGTGTTCACATTGCTTCGCAGAATCGCTTTTGTGCAGAAAACAGTAACACTTGTTCAGAACGAAAGAAAGCACAGAGCCCCAGATTTTATGTTGTCCTGGAGAGCTTGCAGAGCACTGGGGAAAGGCAGGCAGAGAATTCCCTGCTAGCACCTTCTCTGTGCCTGTTCACAGTGCTTCGCAGAATCGCTTTTGTGCAGAAAACAGTAACACTTGTTCAGAATGAAAGGAAGCACAGAGCCCCAGATTTTATGTTCTCCTGGAGAGCTTGCAGAGCACTGGGGAAAGGCAAGCAGAGAATTCACTGCTAGCACCTTCTCTGTGCCTGGGAAGCAGAAGTGTTCACATTGCTTCGCAGAATCGCTTTTGTGCAGAAAACAGTAGCACTTGTTCAGAACGAAAGAAAGCACAGAGCCCCAGATTTTATGTTGTCCTGGAGAGCTTGCAGAGCACTGGGGAAAGGCAGGCAGAGAATTCCCTGCTAGCACCTTCTCTGTGCCTGTTCACATTGCTTCGCAGAATCGCTTTTGTGCAGAAAACAGTAACACTTGTTCAGAACGAAAGGAAGCACAGAGCCCCAGATTTGCTGTTGTCCTGGAGAGCTTGCAGAGCACTGGGGAAAGGCAGGCAGAGAATTCCCTGCTAGCACCTTCTCTGTGCCTGGGAAGCAGAAGTGTTCACATTGCTTCGCAGAATCGCTTTTGTGCAGAAAACAGTAACACTTGTTCAGAACGAATGAAAGCACAGAGCCCCAGATTTTATGTTGTCCTGGAGAGCTTGCAGAGCACTGGGGAAAGGCAGGCAGAGAATTCCCTGCTAGCACCTTCTCTGTGCCTGGGAAGCAGAAGTGTTCACATTGCTTCGCAGAATCGCTTTTGTGCAGAAAACAGTAACACTTGTTCAGAACGAAAGAAAGCACAGAGCCCCAGATTTTATGTTGTCCTGGAGAGCTTGCAGAGCACTGGGGAAAGGCAGGCAGAGAATTCCCTGCTAGCACCTTCTCTGTGCCTGGGAAGCAGAAGTGTTCACATTGCTTCGCAGAATCGCTTTTGTGCAGAAAACAGTAACACTTGTTCAGAACGAAAGAAAGCACAGAGCCCCAGATTTTATGTTGTCCTGGAGAGCTTGCAGAGCACTGGGGAAAGGCAGGCAGAGAATTCCCTGCTAGCACCTTCTCTGTGCCTGGGAAGCAGAAGTGATCACATTGCTTCGCAGAATCGCTTTTGTGCAGAAAACACTAACACTTGTTCAGAACGAAAGAAAGCACGGAGCCCCAGATTTGCTGTTGTCCTGGAGAGCTTGCAGAGCACTGGGGAAGGGCAGGTAGAGAATTCCCTGCTAGCACCTTCTCTGTGCCTGGGAAGCAGAAGTGTTCACATTGCTTCGCAGAATCGCTTTTGTGCAGAAAACAGTAACACTTGTTCAGAACAAAAGAAAGCACAGAGCCCCAGATTTACTGTTGTCCTGGAGAGCTTGCAGAGCACTGGGGAAAGGCAGGCAGAGAATTCCCTGCTAGCACCTTCTCTGTGCCTGTTCACATTGCTTCGCAGAATCGCTTTTGTGCAGAAAACAGTAACACTTGTTCAGAACAAAAGAAAGCACAGAGCCCCAGATTTGCTGTTGTCCTGGAGAGCTTGCAGAGCACTGGGGAAAGGCAGGCAGAGAATTCCCTGCTAGCACCTTCTCTGTGCCTGGGAAGCAGAAGTGTTCACATTGCTTCGCAGAATCGCTTTTGTGCAGAAAACAGTAACACTTGTTCAGAACGAAAGAAAGCACAGAGCCCCAGATTTTATGTTGTCCTGGAGAGCTTGCAGAGCACTGGGGAAAGGCAGGCAGAGAATTCCCTGCTAGCACCTTCTCTGTGCCTGGGAAGCAGAAGTGTTCACATTGCTTCGCAGAAGCGCTTTTGTGCAGAAAACAGTAACACTTGTTCAGAACGAATGAAAGCACAGAGCCCCAGATTTGCTGTTGTCCTGGAGAGCTTGCAGAGCACTGGGGAAAGGCAGGCAGAGAATTCCCTGCTAGCACCTTCTCTGTGCCTGGGAAGCAGAAGTGTTCACATTGCTTCGCAGAATCGCTTTTGTGCAGAAAACAGTAACACTTGTTCAGAACGAAAGAATCACAGAGCCCCAGATTTGCTGTTGTCCTGGAGAGCTTGCAGAGCACTGGGGAAAGGCAGGCAGAGAATTCCCTGCTAGCACCTTCTCTGTGCCTGGGAAGCAGAAGTGTTCACATTGCTTCGCAGAATCGCTTTTGTGCAGAAAACAGTAACACTTGTTCAGAACGAAAGAAAGCACAGAGCCCCAGATTTTATGATGTCCTGGAGAGCTTGCAGAGCACTGGGGAAAGGCAGGCAGAGAATTCCCTGCTAGCACCTTCTCTGTGCCTGGGAAGCAGAAGTGTTCACATTGCTTCGCAGAATCGCTTTTGTGCAGAAAACAGTAACACTTGTTCAGAACGAAAGAAAGCACAGAGCCCCAGATTTGCTGTTGTCCTGGAGAGCTTGCAGAGCACTGGGGAAAGGCAGGCAGAGAATTCCCTGCTAGCACCTTCTCTGTGCCTGTTCACACTGCTTCGCAGAATCGCTTTTGTGCAGAAAACAGTAACACTTGTTCAGAACGAAAGAAAGCACAGAGCCCCAGATTTTATGTTGTCCTGGAGAGCTTGCAGAGCACTGGGGAAAGGCAGGCAGAGAATTCCCTGCTAGCACCTTCTCTGTGCCTGGGAAGCAGAAGTGTTCACATTGCTTCGCAGAATCGCTTTTGTGCAGAAAACCGTAACACTTGTTCAGAACGAAAGAAAGCACAGAGCCCCAGATTTTATGTTGTCCTGGAGAGCTTGCAGAGCACTGGGGAAAGGCAGGCAGAGAATTCCCTGCTAGCACCTTCTCTGTGCCTGGGAAGCAGAAGTGTTCACATTGCTTCGCAGAATCGCTTTTGTGCAGAAAACAGTAACACTTGTTCAGAACGAAAGAAAGCACAGAGCCCCAGATTTACTGTTGTCCTGGAGAGCTTGCAGAGCACTGGGGAAAGGCAGGCAGAGAATTCCCTGCTAGCACCTTCTCTGTGCCTGGGAAGCAGAAGTGTTCACATTGCTTCGCAGAAGCGCTTTTGTGCAGAAAACAGTAACATTTGTTCAGAACGAATGAAAGCACAGAGCCCCAGATTTGCTGTTGTCCTCGAGAGCTTGCAGAGCACTGGGGAAAGGCAAGCAGAGAATTCCCTGCTAGCACCTTCTCTGTGCCTGGGAAGCAGAAGTGTTCACATTGCTTCGCAGAATCGCTTTTGTGCAGAAAACAGTAACACTTGTTCAGAACGAAAGAAAGCACAGAGCCCCAGATTTTATGTTGTCCTGGAGAGCTTGCAGAGCACTGGGGAAAGGCAGGCAGAGAATTCCCTGCTAGCACCTTCTCTGTGCCTAGGAAGCAGAAGTGTTCACATTGCTTCGCAGAATCGCTTTTGTGCAGAAAACAGTAACACTTGTTCAGAACGAAAGAAAGCACAGAGCCCCAGATTTTATGTTGTCCTGGAGAGCTTGCAGAGCACTGGGGAAAGGCAGGCAGAGAATTCCCTGCTAGCACCTTCTCTGTGCCTGTTCACACTGCTTCGCAGAATCGCTTTTGTGCAGAAAACAGTAACACTTGTTCAGAACGAAAGGAAGCACAGAGCCCCAGATTTTATGTTGTCCTGGAGAGCTTGCAGAGCACTGGGGAAAGGCAGGCAGAGAATTCCCTGCTAGCACCTTCTCTGTGCCTGGGAAGCAGAAGTGTTCACATTGCTTCGCAGAATCGCTTTTGTGCAGAAAACATTAACACTTGTTCAGAACGAAAGAAAGCACAGAGCCCCAGATTTTATGTTGTCCTGGAGAGCTTGCAGAGCACTGGGGAAAGGCAGGCAGAGAATTCCCTGCTAGCACCTTCTCTGTGCCTGTTCACATTGCTTCGCAGAATCGCTTTTGTGCAGAAAACAGTAACACTTGTTCAGAACGAAAGAAAGCACAGAGCCCCAGATTTACTGTTGTCCTGGAGAGCTTGCAGAGCACTGGGGAAAGGCAGGCAGAGAATTCCCTGCTAGCACCTTCTCTGTGCCTGGGAAGCAGAAGTGTTCACATTGCTTCGCAGAAGCGCTTTTGTGCAGAAAACAGTAACATTTGTTCAGAACGAATGAAAGCACAGAGCCCCAGATTTGCTGTTGTCCTCGAGAGCTTGCAGAGCACTGGGGAAAGGCAAGCAGAGAATTCCCTGCTAGCACCTTCTCTGTGCCTGGGAAGCAGAAGTGTTCACATTGCTTCGCAGAATCGCTTTTGTGCAGAAAACAGTAACACTTGTTCAGAACGAAAGAAAGCACAGAGCCCCAGATTTTATGTTGTCCTGGAGAGCTTGCAGAGCACTGGGGAAAGGCAGGCAGAGAATTCCCTGCTAGCACCTTCTCTGTGCCTGGGAAGCAGAAGTGTTCACATTGCTTCGCAGAATCGCTTTTGTGCAGAAAACAGTAACACTTGTTCAGAACGAAAGAAAGCACAGAGCCCCAGATTTTATGTTGTCCTGGAGAGCTTGCAGAGCACTGGGGAAAGGCAGGCAGAGAATTCCCTGCTAGCACCTTCTCTGTGCCTGTTCACACTGCTTCGCAGAATCGCTTTTGTGCAGAAAACAGTAACACTTGTTCAGAACGAAAGGAAGCACAGAGCCCCAGATTTTATGTTGTCCTGGAGAGCTTGCAGAGCACTGGGGAAAGGCAGGCAGAGAATTCCCTGCTAGCACCTTCTCTGTGCCTGTTCACACTGCTTCGCAGAATCGCTTTTGTGCAGAAAACAGTAACACTTGTTCAGAACGAAAGGAAGCACAGAGCCCCAGATTTTATGTTGTCCTGGAGAGCTTGCAGAGCACTGGGGAAAGGCAGGCAGAGAATTCCCTGCTAGCACCTTCTCTGTGCCTGGGAAGCAGAAGTGTTCACATTGCTTCGCAGAATCGCTTTTGTGCAGAAAACAGTAACATTTGTTCAGAACGAATGAAAGCACAGAGCCCCAGATTTGCTGTTGTCCTCGAGAGCTTGCAGAGCACTGGGGAAAGGCAAGCAGAGAATTCCCTGCTAGCACCTTCTCTGTGCCTGGGAAGCAGAAGTGTTCACATTGCTTCGCAGAATCGCTTTTGTGCAGAAAACAGTAACACTTGTTCAGAACGAAAGAAAGCACAGAGCCCCAGATTTACTGTTGTCCTGGAGAGCTTGCAGAGCACTGGGGAAAGGCAGGCAGAGAATTCCCTGCTAGCACCTTCTCTGTGCCTGGGAAGCAGAAGTGTTCACATTGCTTCGCAGAAGCGCTTTTGTGCAGAAAACAGTAACATTTGTTCAGAACGAATGAAAGCACAGAGCCCCAGATTTGCTGTTGTCCTCGAGAGCTTACAGAGCACTGGGGAAAGGCAAGCAGAGAATTCCGTGCTAGCACCTTCTCTGTGCCTGGGAAGCAGAAGTGTTCACATTGCTTCGCAGAATCGCTTTTGTGCAGAAAACAGTAACACTTGTTCAGAACGAAAGAAAGCACAGAGCCCCAGATTTTATGTTGTCCTGGAGAGCTTGCAGAGCACTGGGGAAAGGCAGGCAGAGAATTCTCTGCTAGCACCTTCTCTGTGCCTGGGAAGCAGAAGTGTTCACATTGCTTCGCAGAATCGTTTTTGTGCAGAAAACAGTAACACTTGTTCAGAATGAAAGAAAGCACAGAGCCCCAGATTTTATGTTGTCCTGGAGAGCTTGCAGAGCACTGGGGAAAGGCAGGCAGAGAATTCCCTGCTAGCACCTTCTCTGTGCCTGTTCACACTGCTTCGCAGAATCGCTTTTGTGCAGAAAACAGTAACACTTGTTCAGAACGAAAGGAAGCACAGAGCCCCAGATTTTATGTTGTCCTGGAGAGCTTGCAGAGCACTGGGGAAAGGCAGGCAGAGAATTCCCTGCTAGCACCTTCTCTGTGCCTGTTCACACTGCTTCGCAGAATCGCTTTTGTGCAGAAAGCAGTAACACTTGTTCAGAACGAAAGGAAGCACAGAGCCCCAGATTTTATGTTGTCCTGGAGAGCTTGCAGAGCACTGGGGAAAGGCAGGCAGAGAATTCCCTGCTAGCACCTTCTCTGTGCCTGTTCACACTGCTTCGCAGAATCGCTTTTGTGCAGAAAACAGTAACACTTGTTCAGAACGAAAGGAAGCACAGAGCCCCAGATTTTATGTTGTCCTGGAGAGCTTGCAGAGCACTGGGGAAAGGCAGGCAGAGAATTCCCTGCTAGCACCTTCTCTGTGCCTGGGAAGCAGAAGTGTTCACATTGCTTCGCAGAATCGCTTTTGTGCAGAAAACAGTAACACTTGTTCAGAACGAAAGAAAGCACAGACCCCAGATTTACTGTTGTCCTGGAGGGCTTGCAGAGCACTGGGGAAAGGCAGGCAGAGAATTCCCTGCTAGCACCTTCTCTGTGCCTGTTCACATTGCTTCGCAGAATCGCTTTTGTGCAGAAAACAGTAACACTTGTTCAGAACGAAAGGAAGCACAGAGCCCCAGATTTGCTGTTGTCCTGGAGAGCTTGCAGAGCACTGGGGAAAGGCAGGCAGAGAATTCCCTGCTAGCACCTTCTCTGTGCCTGGGAAGCAGAAGTGTTCACATTGCTTCGCAGAATCGCTTTTGTGCAGAAAACAGTAACACTTGTTCAGAACGAAAGAAAGCACAGAGCCCCAGATTTGCTGTTGTCCTGTAGAGCTTGCAGAGCACTGGGGAAAGGCCAGCAGAGAATTCCCTGCTAGCACCTTCTCTGTGCCTGTTCACATTGCTTCGCAGACTCGCTTTTGTGCAGAAAACAGTAACACTTGTAGAGAACGAAAGAAAGCACAGAGCCCCAGATTTTATGTTGTCCTGGAGAGCTTGCAGAGCACTGGGGAAAGGCAGGCAGAGAATTCCCTGCTAGCACCTTCTCTGTGCCTGGGAAGCAGAAGTGTTCACATTGCTTCGCAGAATCGCTTTTGTGCAGAAAACAGTAACACTTGTTCAGAACGAAAGGAAGCACAGAGCCCCAGATTTTATGTTGTCCTGGAGAGCTTGCAGAGCACTGGGGAAAGGCAGGCAGAGAATTCCCTGCTAGCACCTTCTCTGTGCCTGGGAAGCAGAAGTGTTCACATTGCTTCGCAGAATCGCTTTTGTGCAGAAAACAGTAACACTTGTTCAGAACGAAAGAAAGCACAGAGCCCCAGATTTTATGTTGTCCTGGAGAGCTTGCAGAGCACTGGGGAAAGGCAGGCAGAGAATTCCCTGCTAGCACCTTCTCTGTGCCTGGGAAGCAGAAGTGTTCACATTGCTTCGCAGAATCGCTTTTGTGCAGAAAACAGTAACACTTGTTCAGAACGAAAGAAAGCACAGAGCCCCAGATTTGCTGTTGTCCTGGAGAGCTTGCAGAGCACTGGGGAAAGGCAGGCAGAGAATTCCCTGCTAGCACCTTCTCTGTGCCTGGGAAGCAGAAGTGTTCACATTGCTTCGCAGAATCGCTTTTGTGCAGAAAACACTAACACTTGTTCAGAACGAAAGAAAGCACGGAGCCCCAGAGTTGCTGTTGTCCTGGAGAGCTTGCAGAGCACTGGGGAAGGGCAGGTAGAGAATTCCCTGCTAGCACCTTCTCTGTGCCTGGGAAGCAGAAGTGTTCACATTGCTTCGCAGAATCGCTTTTGTGCAGAAAACAGTAACACTTGTTCAGAACAAAAGAAAGCACAGAGCCCCAGATTTTATGTTGTCCTGGAGAGCTTGCAGAGCACTGGGGAAAGGCAGGCAGAGAATTCCCTGCTAGCACCTTCTCTGTGCCTGGGAAGCAGAAGTGTTCACATTGCTTCGCAGAATCGCTTTTGTGCAGAAAACAGTAACACTTGTTCAGAACGAATGAAAGCACAGAGCCCCAGATTTGCTGTTGTCCTGGAGAGCTTGCAGAGCACTGGGGAAAGGCAGGCAGAGAATTCCCTGCTAGCACCTTCTCTGTGCCTGTTCACACTGCTTCGCAGAATCGCTTTTGTGCAGAAAACAGTAACACTTGTTCAGAACAAAAGAAAGCACAGAGCCCCAGATTTTATGTTGTCCTGGAGAGCTTGCAGAGCACTGGGGAAAGGCAGGCAGAGAATTCCCTGCTAGCACCTTCTCTGTGCCTGGGAAGCAGAAGTGTTCACATTGCTTCGCAGAATCGCTTTTGTGCAGAAAACAGTAACACTTGTTCAGAACGAAAGAAAGCACAGAGCCCCAGATTTTATGTTGTCCTGGAGAGCTTGCAGAGCACTGGGGAAAGGCAGGCAGAGAATTCCCTGCTAGCACCTTCTCTGTGCCTGGGAAGCAGAAGTGTTCACATTGTTTCGCAGAATCGCTTTTGTGCAGAAAACAGTAACACTTGTTCAGAACGAAAGAAAGCACAGAGCCCCAGATTTTATGTTGTCCTGGAGAGCTTGCAGAGCACTGGGGAAAGGCAGGCAGAGAATTCCCTGCTAGCACCTTCTCTGTGCCTGGGAAGCAGAAGTGTTCACATTGCTTCGCAGAATCGCTTTTGTGCAGAAAACAGTAACACTTGTTCAGAACGAAAGAAAGCACAGAGCCCCAGATTTTATGTTGTCCTGGAGAGCTTGCAGAGCACTGGGGAAAGGCAGGCAGAGAATTCCCTGCTAGCACCTTCTCTGTGCCTGGGAAGCAGAAGTGTTCACATTGCTTCGCAGAATCGCTTTTGTGCAGAAAACAGTAACACTTGTTCAGAACGAAAGAAAGCACAGAGCCCCAGATTTGCTGTTGTCCTGGAGAGCTTGCAGAGCACTGGGGAAAGGCAGGCAGAGAATTCCCTGCTAGCACCTTCTCTGTGCCTGGGAAGCAGAAGTGTTCACATTGCTTCGCAGAATCGCTTTTGTGCAGAAAACAGTAACACTTGTTCAGAACGAAAGAAAGCACAGAGCCCCAGATTTTATGTTGTCCTGGAGAGCTTGCAGAGCACTGGGGAAAGGCAGGCAGAGAATTCCCTGCTAGCACCTTCTCTGTGCCTGGGAAGCAGAAGTGTTCACATTGCTTCGCAGAATCGCTTTTGTGCAGAAAACAGTAACACTTGTTCAGAACGAAAGAAAGCACAGAGCCCCAGATTTTATGTTGTCCTGGAGAGCTTGCAGAGCACTGGGGAAAGGCAGGCAGAGAATTCCCTGCTAGCACCTTCTCTGTGCCTGGGAAGCAGAAGTGTTCACATTGCTTCGCAGAATCGCTTTTGTGCAGAAAACAGTAACACTTGTTCAGAACGAAAGAAAGCACAGAGCCCCAGATTTTATGTTGTCCTGGAGAGCTTGCAGAGCACTGGGGAAAGGCAGGCAGAGAATTCCCTGCTAGCACCTTCTCTGTGCCTGGGAAGCAGAAGTGTTCACATTGCTTCGCAGAATCGCTTTTGTGCAGAAAACAGTAACACTTGTTCAGAACGAAAGAAAGCACAGAGCCCCAGATTTTATGTTGTCCTGGAGAGCTTGCAGAGCACTGGGGAAAGTCAGGCAGAGAATTCCCTGCTAGCACCTTCTCTGTGCCTGGGAAGCAGAAGTGTTCACATTGCTTCGCAGAATCGCTTTTGTGCACAAAACAGTAACACTTGTTCAGAACGAAAGAAAGCACAGAGCCCCAGATTTTATGTTGTCCTGGAGAGCTTGCAGAGCACTGGGGAAAGGCAGGCAGAGAATTCCCTGCTAGCACCTTCTCTGTGCCTGGGAAGCAGAAGTGTTCACATTGCTTCGCAGAATCGCTTTTGTGCAGAAAACAGTAACACTTGTTCAGAACGAAAGAAAGCACAGAGCCCCAGATTTTATGTTGTCCTGGAGAGCTTGCAGAGCACTGGGGAAAGGCAGGCAGAGAATTCCCTGCTAGCACCTTCTCTGTGCCTGGGAAGCAGAAGTGTTCACATTGCTTCGCAGAATCGCTTTTGTGCAGAAAACAGTAACACTTGTTCAGAACGAAAGAAAGCACAGAGCCCCAGATTTTATGTTGTCCTGGAGAGCTTGCAGAGCACTGGGGAAAGGCAGGCAGAGAATTCCCTGCTAGCACCTTCTCTGTGCCTGGGAAGCAGAAGTGTTCACATTGCTTCGCAGAATCGCTTTTGTGCAGAAAACAGTAACACTTGTTCAGAACGAAAGAAAGCACAGAGCCCCAGATTTGCTGTTGTCCTGGAGAGCTTGCAGAGCACTGGGGAAAGGCAGGCAGAGAATTCCCTGCTAGCACCTTCTCTGTGCCTGGGAAGCAGAAGTGTTCACATTGCTTCGCAGAATCGCTTTTGTGCAGAAAACAGTAACACTTGTTCAGAACGAAAGAAAGCACAGAGCCCCAGATTTTATGTTGTCCTGGAGAGCTTGCAGAGCACTGGGGAAAGGCAGGCAGAGAATTCCCTGCTAGCACCTTCTCTGTGCCTGGGAAGCAGAAGTGTTCACATTGCTTCGCAGAATCGCTTTTGTGCAGAAAACAGTAACACTTGTTCAGAACGAAAGAAAGCACAGAGCCCCAGATTTTATGTTGTCCTGGAGAGCTTGCAGAGCACTGGGGAAAGGCAGGCAGAGAATTCCCTGCTAGCACCTTCTCTGTGCCTGGGAAGCAGAAGTGTTCACATTGCTTGGCAGAATCGCTTTTGTGCAGAAAACAGTAACACTTGTTCAGAACGAAAGAAAGCACAGAGCCCCAGATTTACTGTTGTCCTGGAGAGCTTGCAGAGCACTGGGGAAAGGCAGGCAGAGAATTCCCTGCTAGCACCTTCTCTGTGCCTGGGAAGCAGAAGTGTTCACATTGCTTCGCAGAATCGCTTTTGTGCAGAAAACAGTAACACTTGTTCAGAACGAAAGAAAGCACAGAGCCCCAGATTTTATGTTGTCCTGGAGAGCTTGCAGAGCACTGGGGAAAGGCAGGCAGAGAATTCCCTGCTAGCACCTTCTCTGTGCCTGGGAAGCAGAAGTGTTCACATTGCTTCGCAGAATCGCTTTTGTGCAGAAAACAGTAACACTTGTTCAGAACGAAAGAAAGCACAGAGCCCCAGATTTTATGTTGTCCTGGAGAGCTTGCAGAGCACTGGGGAAAGGCAGGCAGAGAATTCCCTGCTAGCACCTTCTCTGTGCCTGGGAAGCAGAAGTGTTCACATTGCTTCGCAGAATCGCTTTTGTGCAGAAAACAGTAACACTTGTTCAGAACGAAAGAAAGCACAGAGCCCCAGATTTTATGTTGTCCTGGAGAGCTTGCAGAGCACTGGGGAAAGGCAGGCAGAGAATTCCCTGCTAGCACCTTCTCTGTGCCTGGGAAGCAGAAGTGTTCACATTGCTTCGCAGAATCGCTTTTGTGCAGAAAACAGTAACACTTGTTCAGAACGAAAGAAAGCACAGAGCCCCAGATTTTATGTTGTCCTGGAGAGCTTGCAGAGCACTGGGGAAAGGCAGGCAGAGAATTCCCTGCTAGCACCTTCTCTGTGCCTGGGAAGCAGAAGTGTTCACATTGCTTCGCAGAATCGCTTTTGTGCAGAAAACAGTAACACTTGTTCAGAACGACAGAAAGCACAGAGCCCCAGATTTTATGTTGTCCTGGAGAGCTTGCAGAGCACTGGGGAAAGGCAGGCAGAGAATTCCCTGCTAGCACCCTCTCTGTGCCTGGGAAGCAGAAGTGTTCACATTGCTTGGCAGAATCGCTTTTGTGCAGAAAACAGTAACACTTGTTCAGAACGAAAGAAAGCACAGAGCCCCAGATTTTATGTTGTCCTGGAGAGCTTGCAGAGCACTGGGGAAAGGCAGGCAGAGAATTCCCTGCTAGCACCTTCTCTGTGCCTGGGAAGCAGAAGTGTTCACATTGCTTCGCAGAATCGCTTTTGTGCAGAAAACAGTAACACTTGTTCAGAACGAAAGAAAGCACAGAGCCCCAGATTTTATGTTGTCCTGGAGAGCTTGCAGAGCACTGGGGAAAGGCAGGCAGAGAATTCCCTGCTAGCACCTTCTCTGTGCCTGGGAAGCAGAAGTGTTCACATTGCTTCGCAGAATCGCTTTTGTGCAGAAAACAGTAACACTTGTTCAGAACGAAAGAAAGCACAGAGCCCCAGATTTTATGTTGTCCTGGAGAGCTTGCAGAGCACTGGGGAAAGGCAGGCAGAGAATTCCCTGCTAGCACCTTCTCTGTGCCTGGGAAGCAGAAGTGTTCACATTGCTTCGCAGAATCGCTTTTGTGCAGAAAACAGTAACACTTGTTCAGAACGAAAGAAAGCACAGAGCCCCAGATTTTATGTTGTCCTGGAGAGCTTGCAGAGCACTGGGGAAAGGCAGGCAGAGAATTCCCTGCTAGCACCTTCTCTGTGCCTGGGAAGCAGAAGTGTTCACATTGCTTCGCAGAATCGCTTTTGTGCAGAAAACAGTAACACTTGTTCAGAACGAAAGAAAGCACAGAGCCCCAGATTTTATGTTGTCCTGGAGAGCTTGCAGAGCACTGGGGAAAGGCAGGCAGAGAATTCCCTGCTAGCACCTTCTCTGTGCCTGGGAAGCAGAAGTGTTCACATTGCTTCGCAGAATCGCTTTTGTGCAGAAAACACTAACACTTGTTCAGAACGAAAGAAAGCACAGAGCCCCAGATTTACTGTTGTCCTGGAGAGCTTGCAGAGCACTGGGGAAAGGCAGGCAGAGAATTCCCTGCTAGCACCTTCTCTGTGCCTGGGAAGCAGAAGTGTTCACATTGCTTCGCAGAATCGCTTTTGTGCAGAAAACAGTAACACTTGTTCAGAACGAAAGAAAGCACAGAGCCCCAGATTTTATGTTGTCCTGGAGAGCTTGCAGAGCCCTGGGGAAAGGCAGGCAGAGAATTCCCTGCTAGCACCTTCTCTGTGCCTGGGAAGCAGAAGTGTTCACATTGCTTCGCAGAATCGCTTTTGTGCAGAAAACAGTAACACTTGTTCAGAACGAAAGAAAGCACAGAGCCCCAGATTTTATGTTGTCCTGGAGAGCTTGCAGAGCACTGGGGAAAGGCAGGCAGAGAATTCCCTGCTAGCACCTTCTCTGTGCCTGGGAAGCAGAAGTGTTCACATTGCTTCGCAGAATCGCTTTTGTGCAGAAAACAGTAACACTTGTTCAGAACGAAAGAAAGCACAGAGCCCCAGATTTGCTGTTGTCCTGGAGAGCTTGCAGAGCACTGGGGAAAGGCAGGCAGAGAATTCCCTGCTAGCACCTTCTCTGTGCCTGGGAAGCAGAAGTGTTCACATTGCTTTGCAGAATCGCTTTTGTGCAGAAAACAGTAACACTTGTTCAGAACGAAAGAAAGCACAGAGCCCCAGATTTTATGTTGTCCTGGAGAGCTTGCAGAGCACTGGGGAAAGGCAGGCAGAGAATTCCCTGCTAGCACCTTCTCTGTGCCTGGGAAGCAGAAGTGTTCACATTGCTTCGCAGAATCGCTTTTGTGCAGAAAACAGTAACACTTGTTCAGAACGAAAGAAAGCACAGAGCCCCAGATTTACTGTTGTCCTGGAGAGCTTGCAGAGCACTGGGGAAAGGCAGGCAGAGAATTCCCTGCTAGCACCTTCTCTGTGCCTGGGAAGCAGAAGTGTTCACATTGCTTCGCAGAATCGCTTTTGTGCAGAAAACAGTAACACTTGTTCAGAACGAAAGAAAGCACAGAGCCCCAGATTTTATGTTGTCCTGGAGAGCTTGCAGAGCACTGGGGAAAGGCAGGCAGAGAATTCCCTGCTAGCACCTTCTCTGTGCCTGGGAAGCAGAAGTGTTCACATTGCTTCGCAGAATCGCTTTTGTGCAGAAAACAGTAACACTTGTTCAGAACGAAAGAAAGCACAGAGCCCCAGATTTTATGTTGTCCTGGAGAGCTTGCAGAGCACTGGGGAAAGGCAGGCAGAGAATTCCCTGCTAGCACCTTCTCTGTGCCTGGGAAGCAGAAGTGTTCACATTGCTTCGCAGAATCGCTTTTGTGCAGAAAACAGTAACACTTGTTCAGAACGAAAGAAAGCACAGAGCCCCAGATTTTATGTTGTCCTGGAGAGCTTGCAGAGCACTGGGGAAAGGCAGGCAGAGAATTCCCTGCTAGCACCTTCTCTGTGCCTGGGAAGCAGAAGTGTTCACATTGCTTCGCAGAATCGCTTTTGTGCAGAAAACAGTAACACTTGTTCAGAACGAAAGAAAGCACAGAGCCCCAGATTTTATGTTGTCCTGGAGAGCTTGCAGAGCACTGGGGAAAGGCAGGCAGAGAATTCCCTGCTAGCACCTTCTCTGTGCCTGGGAAGCAGAAGTGTTCACATTGCTTCGCAGAATCGCTTTTGTGCAGAAAACAGTAACACTTGTTCAGAACGAAAGAAAGCACAGAGCCCCAGATTTTATGTTGTCCTGGAGAGCTTGCAGAGCACTGGGGAAAGGCAGGCAGAGAATTCCCTGCTAGCACCTTCTCTGTGCCTGGGAAGCAGAAGTGTTCACATTGCTTCGCAGAATCGCTTTTGTGCAGAAAACAGTAACACTTGTTCAGAACGAAAGAAAGCACAGAGCCCCAGATTTGCTGTTGTCCTGGAGAGCTTGCAGAGCACTGGGGAAAGGCAGGCAGAGAATTCCCTGCTAGCACCTTCTCTGTGCCTGGGAAGCAGAAGTGTTCACATTGCTTCGCAGAATCGCTTTTGTGCAGAAAACAGTAACACTTGTTCAGAACGAAAGAAAGCACAGAGCCCCAGATTTTATGTTGTCCTGGAGAGCTTGCAGAGCACTGGGGAAAGGCAGGCAGAGAATTCCCTGCTAGCACCTTCTCTGTGCCTGGGAAGCAGAAGTGTTCACATTGCTTCGCAGAATCGCTTTTGTGCAGAAAACAGTAACACTTGTTCAGAACGAAAGAAAGCACAGAGCCCCAGATTTGCTGTTGTCCTGGAGAGCTTGCAGAGCACTGGGGAAAGGCAGGCAGAGAATTCCCTGCTAGCACCTTCTCTGTGCCTGGGAAGCAGAAGTGTTCACATTGCTTCGCAGAATCGCTTTTGTGCAGAAAACAGTAACACTTGTTCAGAACGAAAGAAAGCACAGAGCCCCAGATTTACTGTTGTCCTGGAGAGCTTGCAGAGCACTGGGGAAAGGCAGGCAGAGAATTCCCTGCTAGCACCTTCTCTGTGCCTGGGAAGCAGAAGTGTTCACATTGCTTCGCAGAATCGCTTTTGTGCAGAAAACAGTAACACTTGTTCAGAACGAAAGAAAGCACAGAGCCCCAGATTTTATGTTGTCCTGGAGAGCTTGCAGAGCACTGGGGAAAGGCAGGCAGAGAATTCCCTGCTAGCACCTTCTCTGTGCCTGGGAAGCAGAAGTGTTCACATTGCTTCGCAGAATCGCTTTTGTGCAGAAAACAGTAACACTTGTTCAGAACGAAAGAAAGCACAGAGCCCCAGATTTTATGTTGTCCTGGAGAGCTTGCAGAGCACTGGGGAAAGGCAGGCAGAGAATTCCCTGCTAGCACCTTCTCTGTGCCTGGGAAGCAGAAGTGTTCACATTGCTTCGCAGAATCGCTTTTGTGCAGAAAACAGTAACACTTGTTCAGAACGAAAGAAAGCACAGAGCCCCAGATTTGCTGTTGTCCTGGAGAGCTTGCAGAGCACTGGGGAAAGGCAGGCAGAGAATTCCCTGCTAGCACCTTCTCTGTGCCTGGGAAGCAGAAGTGTTCACATTGCTTCGCAGAATCGCTTTTGTGCAGAAAACAGTAACACTTGTTCAGAACGAAAGAAAGCACAGAGCCCCAGATTTTATGTTGTCCTGGAGAGCTTGCAGAGCACTGGGGAAAGGCAGGCAGAGAATTCCCTGCTAGCACCTTCTCTGTGCCTGGGAAGCAGAAGTGTTCACATTGCTTCGCAGAATCGCTTTTGTGCAGAAAACAGTAACACTTGTTCAGAACGAAAGAAAGCACAGAGCCCCAGATTTTATGTTGTCCTGGAGAGCTTGCAGAGCACTGGGGAAAGGCAGGCAGAGAATTCCCTGCTAGCACCTTCTCTGTGCCTGGGAAGCAGAAGTGTTCACATTGCTTCGCAGAATCGCTTTTGTGCAGAAAACAGTAACACTTGTTCAGAACGAAAGAAAGCACAGAGCCCCAGATTTTATGTTGTCCTGGAGAGCTTGCAGAGCACTGGGGAAAGGCAGGCAGAGAATTCCCTGCTAGCACCTTCTCTGTGCCTGGGAAGCAGAAGTGTTCACATTGCTTCGCAGAATCGCTTTTGTGCAGAAAACAGTAACACTTGTTCAGAACGAAAGAAAGCACAGAGCCCCAGATTTACTGTTGTCCTGGAGAGCTTGCAGAGCACTGGGGAAAGGCAGGCAGAGAATTCCCTGCTAGCACCTTCTCTGTGCCTGGGAAGCAGAAGTGTTCACATTGCTTCGCAGAATCGCTTTTGTGCAGAAAACAGTAACACTTGTTCAGAACGAAAGAAAGCACAGAGCCCCAGATTTTATGTTGTCCTGGAGAGCTTGCAGAGCCCTGGGGAAAGGCAGGCAGAGAATTCCCTGCTAGCACCTTCTCTGTGCCTGGGAAGCAGAAGTGTTCACATTGCTTCGCAGAATCGCTTTTGTGCAGAAAACAGTAACACTTGTTCAGAACGAAAGAAAGCACAGAGCCCCAGATTTGCTGTTGTCCTGGAGAGCTTGCAGAGCACTGGGGAAAGGCAGGCAGAGAATTCCCTGCTAGCACCTTCTCTGTGCCTGGGAAGCAGAAGTGTTCACATTGCTTCGCAGAATCGCTTTTGTGCAGAAAACAGTAACACTTGTTCAGAACGAAAGAAAGCACAGAGCCCCAGATTTTATGTTGTCCTGGAGAGCTTGCAGAGCACTGGGGAAAGGCAGGCAGAGAATTCCCTGCTAGCACCTTCTCTGTGCCTGGGAAGCAGAAGTGTTCACATTGCTTCGCAGAATCGCTTTTGTGCAGAAAACAGTAACACTTGTTCAGAACGAAAGAAAGCACAGAGCCCCAGATTTTATGTTGTCCTGGAGAGCTTGCAGAGCACTGGGGAAAGGCAGGCAGAGAATTCCCTGCTAGCACCTTCTCTGTGCCTGGGAAGCAGAAGTGTTCACATTGCTTCGCAGAATCGCTTTTGTGCAGAAAACAGTAACACTTGTTCAGAACGAAAGAAAGCACAGAGCCCCAGATTTTATGTTGTCCTGGAGAGCTTGCAGAGCACTGGGGAAAGGCAGGCAGAGAATTCCCTGCTAGCACCTTCTCTGTGCCTGGGAAGCAGAAGTGTTCACATTGCTTCGCAGAATCGCTTTTGTGCAGAAAACAGTAACACTTGTTCAGAACGAAAGAAAGCACAGAGCCCCAGATTTTATGTTGTCCTGGAGAGCTTGCAGAGCACTGGGGAAAGGCAGGCAGAGAATTCCCTGCTAGCACCTTCTCTGTGCCTGGGAAGCAGAAGTGTTCACATTGCTTCGCAGAATCGCTTTTGTGCAGAAAACAGTAACACTTGTTCAGAACGAAAGAAAGCACAGAGCCCCAGATTTTATGTTGTCCTGGAGAGCTTGCAGAGCACTGGGGAAAGGCAGGCAGAGAATTCCCTGCTAGCACCTTCTCTGTGCCTGGGAAGCAGAAGTGTTCACATTGCTTCGCAGAATCGCTTTTGTGCAGAAAACAGTAACACTTGTTCAGAACGAAAGAAAGCACAGAGCCCCAGATTTTATGTTGTCCTGGAGAGCTTGCAGAGCACTGGGGAAAGGCAGGCAGAGAATTCCCTGCTAGCACCTTCTCTGTGCCTGGGAAGCAGAAGTGTTCACATTGCTTCGCAGAATCGCTTTTGTGCAGAAAACAGTAACACTTGTTCAGAACGAAAGAAAGCACAGAGCCCCAGATTTTATGTTGTCCTGGAGAGCTTGCAGAGCACTGGGGAAAGGCAGGCAGAGAATTCCCTGCTAGCACCTTCTCTGTGCCTGGGAAGCAGAAGTGTTCACATTGCTTCGCAGAATTGCTTTTGTGCAGAAAACAGTAACACTTGTTCAGAACGAAAGAAAGCACAGAGCCCCAGATTTGCTGTTGTCCTGGAGAGCTTGCAGAGCACTGGGGAAAGGCAGGCAGAGAATTCCCTGCTAGCACCTTCTCTGTGCCTGGGAAGCAGAAGTGTTCACATTGCTTCGCAGAATCGCTTTTGTGCAGAAAACAGTAACACTTGTTCAGAACGAAAGAAAGCACAGAGCCCCAGATTTGCTGTTGTCCTGGAGAGCTTGCAGAGCACTGGGGAAAGGCAGGCAGAGAATTCCCTGCTAGCACCTTCTCTGTGCCTGGGAAGCAGAAGTGTTCACATTGCTTCGCAGAATCGCTTTTGTGCAGAAAACAGTAACACTTGTTCAGAACGAAAGAAAGCACAGAGCCCCAGATTTTATGTTGTCCTGGAGAGCTTGCAGAGCACTGGGGAAAGGCAGGCAGAGAATTCCCTGCTAGCACCTTCTCTGTGCCTGGGAAGCAGAAGTGTTCACATTGCTTCGCAGAATCGCTTTTGTGCAGAAAACAGTAACACTTGTTCAGAACGAAAGAAAGCACAGAGCCCCAGATTTGCTGTTGTCCTGGAGAGCTTGCAGAGCACTGGGGAAAGGCAGGCAGAGAATTCCCTGCTAGCACCTTCTCTGTGCCTGGGAAGCAGAAGTGTTCACATTGCTTCGCAGAATCGCTTTTGTGCAGAAAACAGTAACACTTGTTCAGAACGAAAGAAAGCACAGAGCCCCAGATTTTATGTTGTCCTGGAGAGCTTGCAGAGCACTGGGGAAAGGCAGGCAGAGAATTCCCTGCTAGCACCTTCTCTGTGCCTGGGAAGCAGAAGTGTTCACATTGCTTCGCAGAATCGCTTTTGTGCAGAAAACAGTAACACTTGTTCAGAACGAAAGAAAGCACAGAGCCCCAGATTTGCTGTTGTCCTGGAGAGCTTGCAGAGCACTGGGGGAAAGGCAGGCAGAGAATTCCCTGCTAGCACCTTCTCTGTGCCTGGGAAGCAGAAGTGTTCACATTGCTTCGCAGAATCGCTTTTGTGCAGAAAACAGTAACACTTGTTCAGAACGAAAGAAAGCACAGAGCCCCAGATTTTATGTTGTCCTGGAGAGCTTGCAGAGCACTGGGGAAAGGCAGGCAGAGAATTCCCTGCTAGCACCTTCTCTGTGCCTGGGAAGCAGAAGTGTTCACATTGCTTCGCAGAATCGCTTTTGTGCAGAAAACAGTAACACTTGTTCAGAACGAAAGAAAGCACAGAGCCCCAGATTTTATGTTGTCCTGGAGAGCTTGCAGAGCACTGGGGAAAGGCAGGCAGAGAATTCCCTGCTAGCACCTTCTCTGTGCCTGGGAAGCAGAAGTGTTCACATTGCTTCGCAGAATCGCTTTTGTGCAGAAAACAGTAACACTTGTTCAGAACGAAAGAAAGCACAGAGCCCCAGATTTACTGTTGTCCTGGAGAGCTTGCAGAGCACTGGGGAAAGGCAGGCAGAGAATTCCCTGCTAGCACCTTCTCTGTGCCTGGGAAGCAGAAGTGTTCACATTGCTTCGCAGAATCGCTTTTGTGCAGAAAACAGTAACACTTGTTCAGAACGAAAGAAAGCACAGAGCCCCAGATTTGCTGTTGTCCTGGAGAGCTTGCAGAGCACTGGGGAAAGGCAGGCAGAGAATTCCCTGCTAGCACCTTCTCTGTGCCTGGGAAGCAGAAGTGTTCACATTGCTTCGCAGAATCGCTTTTGTGCAGAAAACAGTAACACTTGTTCAGAACGAAAGAAAGCACAGAGCCCAGATTTTATGTTGTCCTGGAGAGCTTGCAGAGCCCTGGGGAAAGGCAGGCAGAGAATTCCCTGCTAGCACCTTCTCTGTGCCTGGGAAGCAGAAGTGTTCACATTGCTTCGCAGAATCGCTTTTGTGCAGAAAACAGTAACACTTGTTCAGAACGAAAGAAAGCACAGAGCCCCAGATTTTATGTTGTCCTGGAGAGCTTGCAGAGCACTGGGGAAAGGCAGGCAGAGAATTCCCTGCTAGCACCTTCTCTGTGCCTGGGAAGCAGAAGTGTTCACATTGCTTCGCAGAATCGCTTTTGTGCAGAAAACAGTAACACTTGTTCAGAACGAAAGAAAGCACAGAGCCCCAGATTTTATGTTGTCCTGGAGAGCTTGCAGAGCACTGGGGAAAGGCAGGCAGAGAATTCCCTGCTAGCACCTTCTCTGTGCCTGGGAAGCAGAAGTGTTCACATTGCTTCGCAGAATCGCTTTTGTGCAGAAAACAGTAACACTTGTTCAGAACGAAAGAAAGCACAGAGCCCCAGATTTTATGTTGTCCTGGAGAGCTTGCAGAGCACTGGGGAAAGGCAGGCAGAGAATTCCCTGCTAGCACCTTCTCTGTGCCTGGGAAGCAGAAGTGTTCACATTGCTTCGCAGAATCGCTTTTGTGCAGAAAACAGTAACACTTGTTCAGAACGAAAGAAAGCACAGAGCCCCAGATTTTATGTTGTCCTGGAGAGCTTGCAGAGCACTGGGGAAAGGCAGGCAGAGAATTCCCTGCTAGCACCTTCTCTGTGCCTGGGAAGCAGAAGTGTTCACATTGCTTCGCAGAATCGCTTTTGTGCAGAAAACACTAACACTTGTTCAGAACGAAAGAAAGCACAGAGCCCCAGATTTTATGTTGTCCTGGAGAGCTTGCAGAGCACTGGGGAAAGGCAGGCAGAGAATTCCCTGCTAGCACCTTCTCTGTGCCTGGGAAGCAGAAGTGTTCACATTGCTTCGCAGAATC